>NC_031783.1:4975579-5106053 GCF_001522545.3 Parus major
ACAATCGGGTCCCGGCCGCGCTGAGCTACTAACAGTTACATATTTGAGAATTCTGTAAAAGCATTGGAACATTGCTACTTTAATGAACAGTGTGATCTGATTTATATCTTCTGAAATACTGCTGGAGCACTAAAAGCTGCCTGTGTTTGGTTTTAGGTTGAATATCCTGATGAGTGACTTGTTGTCTTGGAGCGTGGTGGAGCTTGCACGATCACACCTCAGAAACTGTCCTGAGGTTCCCTTGGTGAGCAGAGCTGTTGCTGGATGCCTGTAAGTGGAAGAGAATGGAATCCCTGTGTGGCAGCACTGTTTAAGGGACTGTTTGAGCGCTGCAGATGTTCCTCTCACCAGCACCCCGAGGTAGATTTCATGGAGAAGGAGATGGATAACCCCACGTTTAGAAGTGACACTGTGCTGTCTGATGTTCACTTGCACTGCCCAAACAAAAGACACCTCATGGTGAGACTGAATGCAGTTGGACAGCCAGGTAATGGATGCTGACACTGATGGAGCTGTGTTTTAACTGTACTCATATCTTTGTAAGGCTGAATCCTCCTCTAAGTGGTTGATATTAATAGGTACATATTTTATTCCAGTTATAAGCAGAATCACCTCCCACTCAGTCTTTACAAAGAGGGCTAGCTGTATTCTCATGAAATTAACTCCAGAAATGAAAACTTATAGACAGCCTGTCTTAAAAATTAAATTTTAAATTACTTTCTGAGATAAAGTAACCAAATTTACACACTTGAAGGTTTAATTTAATATGTTTGCTCATTGAGCAATAGTGTCAATATAGCACTTTGGGAATCATGATTAAAAATAAGGTTGTGATGTATCTTATACACAAACAAAAGGTGAGAACCCAGGGGTTTTAAACAGTGTAACTTAAGTTTAAAACAGAAGCTATCAATAATTAATTAGTAATTAATCAGTAATTAATTTATTAAGTTTAATTAAATGTTTATGTGATGATTTACCATCTATTCCAGGGGAGCATAACAGCTTTCTTTGTGCTTTGTGGTGATTTTTTTGTTTTGATTTTTTTTTTGTTGTTGTGGTGGTGGGTTTTTTTGGTTTGTTTTTTTTTTTTTTATTGTTGGTGGGGTTGGGTTTTTTTGAGGGGCAGGTGTTTGCTTCAAAAAAAAAATGTCAACAAGAAAACTCAATGGCTTTAACTGACATAGAATTTGAAGAGTCAAGGCTGTGGAGGAAATGAGTTGGCAAATGCCCCTGGCTGATTGCCAGCTTGTAGTTTGCTATAAAGTTGTCAAGGGAACTGACCTTGAAGCTGCTGGCAAAATGTTCTGTACAAAAGTCCTGCTGTGACAGAAGTGTTAATCGTTTTTTCAAACCCAGTTGTGACATAAAAAGAGTAACCTCTGCAGCTGTTCTGGTGTATGACAATGTGAAAAAGTATCAAAGTAGGCCTGACAAAGAAATGAATAATAATTTTGACCCTGTTCAGGTCAAAATATAGGTAGTTAATGCTGTGGTGGGTCTTCTTGCTGTTTGACATGTGTTGCTGTGATTGTGCTTGATGCAAGCAGAAGGAGGTGACAATGTGTTCCACCTACTCTGGATGAGCTCCATCTGGGAAATTCCTCTGGTTATTGAGACAAGAACTGTGTGGTCATATGCCAGTCTTTAGTGCCATAACAATCTACCAGTGCCACTCTGCTGTGTTTTGGGGCAGTTTATGGGGATTTAGTCTCTTCCACTTTGAGTCAGTTTGGCTTTCCACCTTTTGAATGCCGTAGAAATGCAGAGGATCAGAATGGTCTTGGAGAACAAAACAATTCATTCACTGATGGCATCCTCTGGTCCAATTAGTTTCATCTGGCCATCATGCAAACAGCAGAGACTTTAAAAATTTCTCATGCTAGGACAGGCATTGAAGATTTTATTAGATCCAGCTAGAAATGGTCTTACTAGTGAGGCACCACAGTCAGATTTCCATAGACCACCTTGGAACATCATGCCTACTAAAGAAACTGGAATAGAACTCCATAAATTGTGAAACTGTTGAAAGCACTGGTGTCAAGCACTTTGCCTCTTCCTTTTTATTGGGAATGAACATAGATGGAAGGACTATGCAATGTTTGTTCCTCTTTATGTATGGTATTCAGGCAGTACAGATTCCTGTAATTAAAATTGCAAGGTCCATGTTTCAATAAATTAAAATTTTAATAGATGCTGGTGTCACTGAGTGATTGTTGTAAAAGATTTTTAATTAATTGGTCATTGAGAACAGCTTTAATCATTTAATCTCTTTGAATAATCAGTTTGAACACTTAAAAAAAATTACAGAAGTGTCATCTTTGTCTCCTGTGCACTTATTTCTGCTCTTATATACTGAGCCAATTTCAAGGCTTGAAGTTGCTTGAATTCCTAAAGACTTTCAAAGCAGTAAACAAAAATTCAACTCAGATTTTGCTAGAACATGCTTCTTTCTTACAAAATAGTAATCTTAACCAAAAGAAACGAATTCTAACTTACATTAACTCTGCTTTCAACTTAATTTGAACTTCTGTGTACAGAACTTTTAGAGGCTGTAAGAAAGCATCCCCTCTGCCAATAGTTCAGATAAATATTACTAAATCAGATGAATGTGCCCATTGTGGCTGTGCAGGTGCTCAGTCAGCCAGTGGGCTGTGAAAGTGCTTCATTAATTTCTGATGACAGAACTTAGTAACAGAAGTATTTCTTCATAGCAAATTAAACTATATTTCAAGTTACCTGTATCATTTTTCACTCTACAGATTTTTAATACAAGTAATGCATGCCAAAATCTCATGCTTGTGGAAGCTGTGCACAGATTCTGCCTCATCTGGTGTTTAACCTTTCCCCCCCACACTGTGTTCTTACAGTATTCCTGTCATATTTCAAACTCCTTTGGAGCACAGAAGATTTGGCATCTGGGAAACACATGGGAGAAATTACTACAGGAAGAGAACACCAGTGCAGAAGTGGAGATGAACTGTGTGACAAGGACAGGAGTAACATAAAAAAAGGAGAATTAAACAGTGAAGGAGTAGAAGCTCTGCTAGATGATGATGGAGACTTGGAAGTGGTCAGAAGGCCTCGAAGTGCCTCTGATTTGCAAGCAGAAGATCTTTTGAGGGATATAGTGTGCCCTGTAATTCTGATGAAAGGGAAAGAAGATGCTTTTGAAGATGAAGAGCAGGAGTGTACCCGCAGTGATGTTGTTAAAATAGGTAAATAATTTTTCATTCGGGGAGAAATGTGGCAACTATGTTTCTGTAAAACAAAAGAAAAATATGCTTTCTTTAGAAATGGAACAGCAGTTTGTTGTGAAAGAAAATAATGAACACAATACTGTGATATTGCAAATAAATATTTACTTTTTTTCTGGAAGTGATTTGGGCAGTTGTATACCATGGGAAACTCAGTGCTTCTTAGTTAGAAGTGGGTGTTTGGCATTATCTAGCATTATTCTTTAAAATGAAGAGTGTTTAGTTCTATATGTGAAAGGGAAGCAGAGCCTTAGTTTCAGACTTGCCACTGTGAAACTTGATTTGAACAATTTTGAGATAATTATTTTCTGCTCTGCTCTCATTTCCACAGAACACACTATGGCAACCCCCTTAGAAGACGTTGGTAAACAAGTATGTGCTCAGCCTTGTATAGTCTTGATTTTCATGGAATGTGCTTCAGAACTGACTCAGTTTTAAGTGCTTCCCTTGTCCCCAGGTCTGGCGTGCTGCCTTCCTCCTGGCTGATTACATTCTCTTTCAAAGGGACACGTTCAGGTGCTGCTCAGTGCTGGAGCTTGGAGGTGGCACTGGAATTACCAGCATTATCATGGGGACAGTTGCCAGGAGAGTTTATTGCACAGGTAAGGCAGTTCTTTTCAGTTTAATATTTTCATGAAACTTCCCAAACTAGTGCTTTCATCTTGGTGCTTTCAGACTCATCTGTTCATTTATAGTTAATAATTTTTTATTAACACATATCAATTTATGTTATTTACTAAAAAATAACAGGAACTTCCTCAAGGGGCTGAGAAAGCCCAAGAGTTTAAAGGCAAGATACCTTGCAGTGAACTCAAGATAGTGTGTCCAGATTGAAATAGGTAGTGTAGGGATCTAACTTCTTTCTTCAATGGTTTCTCAGAGCTTAGAACTGAAAGACAAAGGGAAGAAGGATATTAGGGAAGCATTCATCAGTGGATGGAGTTGCTCTGAATTTTCCTTAGTCTCATGGGTTTGAGAGAAACTTTGAATATTAGTCTGAGAGGCATACATGGCCTATACAAAATATTCTTGTTTTTAATATCATTTTCACTTCTTTTACAGATGCTGGTGAAGACCTTCTGGCCATGTGTGAGCAAAATGTTGCATTGAACAAACACCTGATGGAGCCAGGAGGTAGGTGCTGTATGGTCAGATTTTGACTCTACTTTAGCCCAGGTGCTGTCTGAAATTCGTGACTGATGTGATCTTTCTGCATCCCCAGGAGGGGAAATTAAAGTGAAAGAACTGGATTGGTTGAAAGATGAGTTCTGCACTGGTAAGTGCTTAGAATGGGTTCTTTTAGCTTTGGCTTGGTGGTTGGTGTTGCATATTCAAAAGCCTCTCTTGGGCCTCAAAGAAAATTCTGGTTAATGATAATATTTGATACTGCCAGTTGAAAAGGTTTTATGTTTATTGGGCTTTCAAATAAAGATTCTTTTAATGAAGAATAATTTTTTTAAAGCATGATAAAATAGGAAGATTAATCAAAACTTACATAAGGATGTATCTGGGGTTTTGTTTAAAGGTGTGCTTGCTTTAATGTATCTAAAAGCTGTGATCTTGCTAAGGGATTGTGAATTCTGAAGTGGAAGAAAACTTTGGCTTTCCAATCAGCCTTGGAAGGGTTGGACATAGCACAGAGGACTGGGGGAACTTCAGAAAATGAACAGGGAAGGTTTTGATTTCCTGTGAGTGATGTGCTCTGTTTATGGAGTAGCAGCTGCTGACAGGAGCTAAGAAGTTCCTTTCCTCCAGTCATTTGAGACATTTAATCATGTACACCAAAGCCATCTTCTTTCTTACAGATCCTGAAGCTCCTTATAGCTGGTCTGAAGAAGAGATTGCTGATTTGCTTGATCACTGTTCTGTGATAATGGCAGCTGATGGTAGGGAAATATAAACAGTAAGCTTTTAAATCAAACATTTGAGCATTATGAGTAATAATTTAAACATACCTAGCTTGCTTTTTAAATCTAATAGATCAGATCCTTACCTAATTCGCCAAAGCTCTGCCTTAAGTGTTCCTGCCTGTTTTCTTTTTTTCTAAATGCTTACATTTACATTCTAAATTAGCAATTATGAGAACAGATGTTACAAGATACAAGCTTTTCCTTTTCTTTGGTGTGTTAATTCTTTGTGACTAAATAAATTGCTCAACACAATCACAAGTAACTAAGGAATCAGAATAACTTCTGTGCAAATAATGATAATAGGTCGTGAGACTAAGATTTCCTGTAATGTGAATAACAGTTCCAGATGCTGTACTCTCCCATGGAGTCTATGACTTTGGATATCACTTTTCTGCTTTTTCCCTTGTTTGTGTGAAGGACTTTGAAATTGCAGGCTAGCTTATCTGTATAGGAAAACCATTGTTTTGATCTATAGACAAAGGAGAATTGGGTTTAGTTACGACATTGAAAGGAGCTGTGAGACTGCATTCAGAGGAGATCTGACTGTAAATTAATTATGGCCTGGTGTGGGTTTTTGTAAGAAAAGAGGCTCTCTACTCTCTTAATATCCTGGTTATTTAACTTTCATTTCTGGATGAGAGAATTTTTGTCAAAGCTTGTAAATTGTCTGAAAAATTATTCCCATTCTGATGAGAGAAAATTTAAAGAAAGCCTGGCATAAATGGCAGTAGTGAATACTCTTACAGGGTCAGTTATTGCCATTAAAAATGTACTTTTAACTTAGATAAAAGAGTGACTGGTTTGAATGGAGCAATCAAATAAGGCCTGTTGTTGTTTCATAAAGGACACTTAAGTAAATTATATCCTTAATTATACATTTGCTCTTCATCTTGTTTTTTATAGTGTTCTATGATGATGACCTGACAGATGCCTTGTTCAGAACTCTGTATAGAATCACACACAACTTGAGAAATTCTTGTACAGTTTATTTAGCACTGGAAAAGAGGTGAGCATTACCAAGAACTTAACATAAAAAGCACCAAACACTTTGTGTGTTTTAATTAAAGGTTGGCTTCTGATTTTCATTGTATCAGATGATCACAGGCTGCAGTACATGCTCAGTACAAGCTGCTTTTTTTTTTTTTTTCTACATGCTTAATTTTTATCAGTCCAGAATTTGAGTTTAACAAGAGTTTGCCTTTTGTTGTCCTACCTTTGCCTCACCTGAGATAACCTCTGTGCAAAAAAAGGATAAATAAGTGGCTAGATTGATGTATTCTGTAATGCCTGACAACATTTGCTATATATTTTTAAGGTCACAGGGTGGAATGAAGTGGTTTAGAATTAGGGTATTTATTTCCTAGCTTGAGCAACTCTAGAACAGTTTCTCTTGTTTGCTTTAAAGGAATCAATGAATGTTTTGAAGTAGTTGGAGTCCATCCATAAGCTGATACACAAATAGGCTTTGCTTAAATCTCTAGAGATATGTAAGCAGTAACTCTTCCTGTGGTTTGTTGCCAGGTGCTTGTCCAGGAAGCCAAGCCAATGATTTTGTTATGGCACAGTGCCCTAAAATCAATAGAAGGATTCATCCAAGAGTTACTGTGTATTGATGCTGACATAACATCTTTTCTGCTTTTCAGGAATGGGGGGTGTACATTTTTTTGGCTGTTGCAGGGAGTTATTTATGCTGAGAAGACACATTTCTTCATTAGCTGAGGAAAGCTACACACCCCCTTAAGATGCCGGTTTAGGAGAGATGTTCTAAATGAAGTACTCTTTTGCCAGGCTGAACTTCACTTTAAGACATATGGATGTTACATGTGAAGCCTACAGCCACTTTAGAAATACTCTAAATGATTTGGAGAACCTCCAAGATGGAAAAATGAAATATACAGTGGAGCCCATTAAACTTGATTTCTGCCAGTTCCTTGTTTATGAGCGAATTGAGCAGTTGGTAAGTGGCATTCATGAAAATAAATGTAATGTGTCAGGCTAATCATCTCAAATTAGTTATCAGCTGTTTCTGTAACATGAATGAAGAACAGGAGAATAAACATTATCTTTTATTTCCATTTAGCTTTTCTGATTTAAAATGATTCTTGTTTGTGCTTACATAATCTGTACTAGATTGACATGTCCTGGTTTTGGCTGGGGCAGAGTTGATTTTCTGTCACCAGCAGTAGAGTGACTGAGATTGCACTCAGTTCCTCCAAGGATAAGAGACTTTTGCTTTGTAAAATGCCATTTTTGTGATTGAGCTGGAAAATGAGACCAATATCTCTTTTCAATTTTCTTGTAGGAGAGCTTTCATTTCACACTTTTAGTAATTCCTTTCCCATTTCAGAGTTCAGGAAATAATATTCTAATATCTATGAAGAAGTCAATTAGCTGTAAACTTCTGTTATTGAGAAACATGCACAATATAATATTTCTGGTTATGTAATTACCTCTGTATGTTTTCTGCTCCTGCAGGAATTGTGGAAGATCATGGCTGAACACCTAACATGACAGGCCCACAAGAAAAGAGAATACCTTTAGCCAAGGAGAAGGGCTATTTTGATGTTCTGTTAAGGATTTTTATCCCAAGAAGAGCATCTTCCTGGTGGAATTGTGTTCTCAGAAGTTATTGCAATGCAGTTTTGCTTTACTTTTCTGGTTTTGACACTTCATTTCTTGGACTTGTGCACTTGGACATGATTCCTTTGATGTTTCTGAGTACCTGCTGGATGCCAGACAGTGGCAGTGACATGGTGACTTGCTCTTTGGGATTGATGACTTCACTTTTAGAGTCTGGCAAAGAAGTATTTCACCTTTTCTGTGTGGCTGATTTGCAGATGTCGTGCATTTCCCTTTTTAGTTTACACAACATGGACACTGTTCTCAGTCTTACTCTAGTTCCACACTTTATTTTTATTTGTGGACACATTGTTTCACTTGTATTGTGAAACAATGTTCTGGACAAAACTTGTTTGTCATGAATTAAACATTCTTTAAGAAATTTGTTTATGAAACTTGTCCCTTAATTCTCAGTTTGTCCTACATAAATCTCTCTAGTTTAGGGCCACTGTCTGAATTGAAAGGAGACAAGATGCATTTTGTTTCAGCCTCTAAAAATACTCCACAGGGTTTTTGGAGTATAGGAGATCAACCCTATATTGTCCTGCAGGAATTCTAAGGCAGGTTGAAGGTGAGAAGGTACCACATGAAGGGAGATACTACAGCTCTTAAGATATTTGGAATTGTATCCTCAGTAAATATATGTGAGGCTGGGGGTAGGGAATGTCTTGCCCACACAAAAGGAAACCTCCAATATCTTACTTCTGGATTAAAATAAAACATATTTACTAAATCTCTTCTGTGTTATTAATGAAACTAAAAATCTGCTCATACTTTTATAAATGTTATGTGCACTGTTGCTTTATATCAGTTTTCCATATGACACTGCCATGGAAATCTTTGTGCCCACTGCATTCCTCAGCACCAGGAGGGTGTCAGTGATGGAGCTGTTCCAGCCTGGGACTTGTGGGAGTGTGCAAGGCATTCATTAGAAGCATCTGATGGACTTTCTGAAAGCCTGTTTTACATTTGGTGTAGGCCAGGGACTTCATAACCTGCTTATGTGTGTGAAGGCCTATTTTTTGTGTTCTTCAATGGGATGAAAGTCATTAGATGATCGTGGGTATTGCCTGTTAGTACAGTCAAAGTAAAAATTACATTATGTTAGCACATATATGCCTAGATTAATACAAAACTTCTCTTTCAGAGCCCTCATTTAAACTTCAAAGATAAAAAACTGTATTTTAACCCAAAGAGTCCCAAACTAGCGTTTGTTGGTTTGTTATGTTATCAACATTGGTAGATTCAACTATTTTTGAATGTAGCTGCTTATTTCAGTAGTGGTTTTTTGAAGGCTATACAAGAAACAATTCAAACTGATGTGAAATAATGTGAGCAGTTAGGGAGTCCTGTTGTATTTCTCCTCCAGGATTTCGCAAAGTCTTTGGAATTATCAACAGAAACTCACCTGCAAGTCCTTAATTTCTGTGAAGGAAGAAAAGGTACGCTCTTTATTTAAAACCTATGAATATTTCTACTTGGCTGTGGAGATTAAGTTTTCATTTGGAAAACTGACTCTCTTTTTGTTAAATGAAGTCATCAGGCAGTTGTGAGCATTTCTGGATGTGGTTGGCAAATCCAGAGGTTATCCAGATGGATCATTTTCAGGATGAGGAACATACAGGAGGTCAAGGGGAACCTGTGGAGCCCTTGCAGTGCACTTAGTTCTGGTAAAAGGGAGGAGTGTCCAAATCTTCCTGGGAAGTATGGTAATGGATAGACATGATCTTCCAGGAGGAATCTGGTTTGAAACAAATTGATTTTCACTTTAGTCACTGCCATATGGTGAAACAATAAATGCCTTTTCTCAGTCCTCACTTCTCTCCTGCTTTTCTCTCTCTTAAGCAAAGGTGACACAATTATAGATACTGGTCAGGACAAAAACTTGAATTTTTATGTGACACCCAAATAAACATTGCAAACTAATTGCATTTATTTCTTTTAAATCTTTGTTGATGTGAAACTTTCAGAGTTGCTTTTTTGTTAACATCTGTGTGACATTTTGCAGCAGAAAAAAGTTGAAGACACTCTCTTGATGGGATAGATTCTGTATATTTATCATTGCTGGGTATTCTCAAGTGTAGGTGGCTATTTGTAGGCCATCCTTGTAGCTCCATCTGCTGTACAACACTTTGAGTCAAAACATTTTACAGTTTGTTCAACACCCTGTTCTTTTCTAGTTTGACAATATTGTATTTTGGAGTAACAGTTTAGGTGGCATGTGTGGTTCTGCACTTCTCACCTAGACTTGCAGATGAAGTTACAATGGAACTAATCCTGAAAAAAAGGTGGTGTTTAACTGCCTACTTCTTGACAGTAGCTTTAGGAGCTCATAGCCTCCAGCAGTTTGGGGTTTTCAGGAAACACTTTAGGAAAAAGTGGAGGTACTTCGTGTGTGTGTGCGTGTGTGTGTGTGTGTGTGTGTGTGTGGTGGGGACTTTTCATTCCTTAGAAGATGAGGACTTAATAGGATCTCAAAGTTTTATAGCAGATAACTATCATGAGATTGTCTGTTCATTAACTCAACCATTTGTGGACTTCTATATCTACCACTGCTTCCAGTCCTTTTCCCTTTTCACCAGAGGATTAGGGGAAATAATTTTGTGTATCTGATATTTCTATTTGATGAGCATATTTTGTGTTCCAGTTGTATATTTTCCCCTTATGTAGTGTTGGTTATAGCAGTTTTACAATCTGAATTCTGATGTTTTTGATTCCCAGGAAACCTAATTGCAAGTGTACTTCTTGATTGGATCAATGAGACCTGATCCAACTGACTCCTGTGATCCACTCAGGGCCATCAGTGGGGATCTGTTGCTGGGGGTATAAAGAAAGAACAGACCAACTATTTTGATGGCAATGGATATCTGGGTCCACTTTGGAGTTATGTGTAACTGTGCTGCCAATGCAGCAGTGCAGGGTGTATCAGCAATCTCATTTTCCTCAGTCCTGTGCCTGAAACCACATTGCCTGGAGTCATTGCCACAAGTGTGACAGCCAACTGCTGCTGCTGATTTGAAAGACAGTTATTGGTGCTGAGTGTTGGGTACAGGAAACTGAAGACTGCATCTAAAAAGTGGGTGCTGAATTCCTGTCTGCTTGTTCTGGCATGGCAAGGATAGCTGCCTGTCTCATAGCCTTGCAGAGGTTTTTCAGTCTGCAAAAAGATTGAAAAAATAAATTGAGAATTTTTTTACTTAATGCTTAGCAACTTGTCTTTAAAATGCAGTTCACCTCGTGACTGTGATCATGTCATCTGTAACCTGAACACTTTGGAGGTTCAAGTGAAGTAGGATTTGGAAATGAGTTAATTCTTGCTTCCAGGCTGTCATGCTGTGACATAGGTCCAGAGGTTTGTGTTCTATTACAGACTCATCTTGACCCTGACTCTTTGTGTGTCCTTTGCATCTGTGCTGGAAGTTGGTGCATTAACAGAATAAAGCTTCCTCTTGAGAAATAACTCCCTCTTCATGCTGCCAGCGGAGCAGTCATCTGTGTCAGTACAGCACATTGCCTCAGAGAAAGTTTCCCCCAGCAGATGGCAGATGGAATTTCTTTAACAATACCAGCACCTAAAGGCAGTAACAAAAAAATATCTAGGTGTATATGTGTGTATGTTTATTTACACATTGTCCAGGCCAGCCCCACTGGTGTGAGCAAGAAGAGATGCAAAGGAACATCCCTAGCTTGCGAGCAAGCTGAGTGTATTCTCTAAGTTTCTTGAGCAAATAGTCAAACAGGACGCTCATTGGATAGTGAGATACATAAGATGTTAATAATAATTAGAAGTAACATAATTCTTGCCTCAGAGTGAAGTAAAAATACATATAATAAACTAGGCAAGAAAGTTGACAGTGAGTTGGACAGAAAATAGTACGAAAAAAGTAAAGTTTGCTGCTCTGTTCTTGTTCTATGGGATATCAGTAGCAAGTTTACATTGTAGGACAATCAGAAGGGCACCAAGAAATTATCTGCTCTGTATTTCTCTCAAAGCAGAATCATATTCATCAGAGAATCTTGATAAGTGTTTGTTATCAAAGGCTCTCATCATAGATATCCTGTATTTCTCCCAGTAATCTGTTCTAGTGCTTCCTAATCCTTTATGATACAAATGCCTCGCTGTCATCTGAATGGATGAACTGCCGCCTCTCTTGCGATTTTGGACTATAAAATCTTTCTTACTGGAATAAACTGACAGACATAAGGGTTCTGGGCAGGGTAAGTGGAAATGAGGAGGCGTAGATGGCCTAGCCTCGAGTGGTGCGTGCAGGGACAGAAGGATCCTGTACCACCATCTGCAAATTGATGGTGTTGCAGCACAAAAGAACAGCTCTGGCTCTCAGAGCCCGCAGCGTTCCTGCCTTGCCTGTGTCCTCCCCAGCTCTCCTACCTAGTGACCTTCAGCTGCTCTGCCACAGTAGCTGCTCCAGGATACTCCCTGGAGCTTTTTGATCGAGGTCCTTGAAGGCTGAGCAGGGTCTGGCAGCTCCCCTCTCCTGTGACCGAGTGTGCATCTGTTATGAATCCCAGCTCTGTGAAGGCACCTGGACGGGGAGAGAGTGCCCGTGAGGGGAGAAGGGACAGAGGTGTACATTTCAGCAGCTCTTATTGCCCTTTGGTAGCCAGCTCTTAGGTTTGGAAGAAAATCAAGACTGAATGAGACATGGAGTTCTGTAAGATAAAAGTCCAGGCAGGGTTCAACACACGTGCCATAGGTTCTGCTGTGGGCAAGATACATAACATTATTTATTACTGTGTTGGAGCCTCAAAGTCAGTACTGTGTCTACAAATACCACATTGCTGAAGCAGAACCAAGCAGCAACTGAGCAGAAGGGCTTGTTGTGGGATTTGAGCTGCTTCAGTCCACTACTGTCCACAACAAAACAAGTTTGTTAGGCCAGGCTTAAATGCTGGTGAAGATTTGGGTTTTAAATCTGGAGTTTGACATCACCCTAGCTTTCACTTGTATTTCTAATCAGAGTTAGAAGAGGGTTAGGGTTAGGGAAAAGGACTTCGTCAAAGGACTTCGTCAGTTGCTGTCTTTGCTAAATGAAGTATGTCCCAAGTGGCAGCAGGTGAACACGAAGCAATAAGTAAAGGACAGCGGGTCGCTGGGGAGCTGTAACAGCGCAGGCACGGATTCCCATCGGGGTTAGGCAAGAGGCTCTGCTCTGCTGCCCTTGTCCGCGGTGGCCGAGGAAGCAGGAGTACGCGGGGCAGGCGGAGCGGAGGGCGGGCAGTCCCTCACCGAGGGGGCACCAGCGGCCCGGCCCCGCCGGCCCCGCCGCCCCTGAGGGTCCCCGCCGGTCCCGCCCCCCTGCGGGGCGGGCCCCGGCCGCGCTGTCCCATTGGCCACGGCGGGCGCGGGGCCGCGGGCGGCGGTGCTGATTGGGTGCACCGCGCAGGGCGGGCGGGGCGCGGCGGGGCCGGCGGGAGCACGGCCGGCCCAGCCCAGCGCAGCGCAGCGCAGCCCGGCGCGGCCGCCGCAGGACGCGCAGCCCGCACCTCCCGGTGAGCGCCCGAACCGCGCGGGGCCGCGCACGGGCCGCTGTCCTCGCCGCCCTTCGCTCCCGCCCGACAACGGGACTCCCCGCGGGCCTCCATCCCCGCAGACAGCGGTGCCCGCGTTGCCGGGGCAGCCCCGCGTCCCCCGCCGCTCGCTGATGCCCTTCCGCCGAGTTCCCGGCACGGCGCACCCTGCGGGGAGCGGGGCGGCGCCGGGCCGCGACCGCGGGGCTTCCGCTGCCGGGTGGGGGCTGCGGGGGCCGGCGCCGTCCTGCCCGCTCGGGGGGGCCTGCCCTGCCGGAGTCGAGCGTGCGGCTGGACCCCGGCGGGGCCCGGCGCCGTCCCCGGGGACCGCGGAGCGCAGGAGGGTTCGTGGTTCCCCGCGCGTTCGGCTCACCGGGAGGCGGGTCTGGGATGCTCCGTGCCCCGGCAGCGGCACCGCCGACAGGCGGGTGGGCCCCGGCACGGACCTGCGGCGTGGAGAGGGCGGCAAAGGGAACGGGAGGGCACAAAAGCCGTGAGGAAACAGCTGCGAACCGGGGGAGAGCGGCGCTGGCTGTGCGTGCGGGGCGCCCCTGGCTCTGAGGTGTTGCAGGCAGCTGAGTAATGGTGTTAGTGGAGGCCTGGTGCTGCACTTCGGCCGAGCTTCAGCGGGGCTGTTCAGTTTCCTGTTCTCCAGCTGGTGCTGGTGATGCAAAACCCAAGCCAGTATCTCATGCTTTGGTTTGATACATCCTTAGCATCACTTACCTTACAGTGCTTCAAGTAATGTGGGGCTCTTACATTGCCTCTGCCTAGCTTGGCATTTGACTCTGCGGTTCTCCTTCTCTGTTTATGAAATAAACAGAGAAGGAAACGATATGCAAAGAAACTAAGCTACTGTGGGAGATTTCCAAGTAATTTTGTAATCAGTAATGAATGTTCAGGCTTACAAATACTGGATTTTGCCCTACAGTTCAAAGGCACAGTTGATGGGTATGGACTCTGGGCTCTTAAAAGGGTCTTGCTCTTGTAATTTGAAGCAAGTAATTTGGTAAAGGTTGAAAGACAACTGGTATAAAAGGAGAATAATAGTGGGGTTGCCTTCTGGAAGCTCTACAGTAACGAAATTACCTACTGAATCCTGTTATTTTCTGGTTATTGTGTTATAAATTGAACTGACAGTTTTGCAGTGCTTGTTGCATTGTTTTTTTGTTGTAATTGTCTTTTCTATAGTGTGAGTGTTGGGCAAATTCTGTCTGAGGGGCAGTTTGTCTTCTCTAGCTGGAGTTACAAATACAGACTTGGAGGTCAGTAATTCAAATGCTGGCTCACAGCTCACCACAATGAAGCACAGCATATGCAAAGAAGGAAAATACCTGGATTTTGTAGTGTTTCTCAGGCTTAATGTTTAAATCACTCCTCAAACATCACTGGTCTGACTGTACAGACAGGGAAGCTGATAGAGGGGAAAGAAAGCTGTTACTGCACTTTACATGCTGGGTAGCCTTGTGGACAGGGAATCAGTGTTCAGCTCTTCTGTGTCTGCAGTCTGTGTGTGGCTCCTCCTGGACAATCCCAAGTGCAGAGGACAGTGATTCAGAGATCTGCAGATGAATGGAGACCTGAGTCAGTGAACGTACCATGTTCTTAGACAAGCTGACCTCTTGTAAAATACATGTGGAAAAAAGCAATTAAACTATTTTATTAGTCTTTTATTAGGCTTTTAGTCTTCTGAGGGATGACAGCCTCAGAGACATACTGTACAGTGAGGTGTCTTGTGCATCCAGACACAAAGTAAACTCCAATAAGTGGATAAAATTGGGTATTTATGCCCAGAGGCAGCAAGAAAGCACAGCATGCAAATAAACACGAAACAAATCAGTAGGTGTCCTGCTGGCAGCTGTGTCATTGGGCAAGGAGAATGTCCTGATCTGGATTTTTTAATAAGCAGGGAGAAATTCAGATTCTTGCCTGCCATGCATATGTTCATACATACCAGCTCTTGCTGCCACTGCCAGCAGCTTGAGGGTCTCTGGGTGGTTGCCCTTGCCCTGCCTGTGTGTGCAGGTGCAGCTGCACAGGCACCACTCCTGCCTTGGGAGGTGCAGAGTCTTCCTCTGGAGTTGTGCTCTGGGTGTTGGGCCTGAATTAAAACAGCTCAGGTGATGTCATGATGTACCTCTGCTACTGCTTAACCTCATAAATTCAGGGATTTTTAGGGTTCACAGGGTTAGAGTTCACAGCTGCTTCAACGCCAGTTGGATCTGGTTCTTGGCTTCTCAGCTTTGTTTCATGAATTCAAGGATTGAGAGGCCATTCCAGAAACACTGTTAAAGTTTTGTCTGTTTCAATTACAAATTAAATTCCCTTCCTTTCTTACCCAAATGAAAACAGCATGTGGAAGCGTCTCAGAAAAAGAAGGCTGTTGAGTGGCAGTATGTGTATGTGCTAAATGAACAGGGTAGCACTCACTGTTGTGTCTCTATTGTAAAGATACAACCCAGTTGTGTCTTTAAATCTTGCTGGATTGGCTGTATACCAGAAACTTCAAATCAAATGGGCACTCTTTGAACTTGGATGAGTCTCTGTTGCTCTTGGCTTTGCCTTTGTCAGAGGAAGCAGGGAGGAGAAGAAAGGAATAGATCTTGAGTAATTCTTAGATTTCATGTAAGACCCTTCTCATCATTATTGTTTTCAAATATGTTTTTATTCCTACTTGTATATTGCACCTTGTCTGTCTGTGTGCATGACTTTTGTTCAAGCAGGCTTCTCCAGTAGTGCCTGTTCTTCTTTTGCAGTTCTTTTTAAGCTCTTAAGAGTTTTTCAGGCATAGTGATAAGTCTGAATCAAACAGTGAGGTGTCTTATCCCATTTTAAAGAATAAGTAACATAAAAGAGCTGGGTTCCATCAGAAGTAAAGCAGCTGGTGCTGACGTGTAGGAAGCTGTGAAAGTACAGGTAAGTAATGCAAAAGTGATACGTCAGGAGCAGTGAAGCTTAAAGACCAAGAATCCACTATAGAGATAATTATCACTGTGGTCCCATTGCCTGGGGTAGGATGGATATGCTTTAAAAGTTACATAACAGATTTATCTTTCCAGAGGCTGAAAACACCCTATTCTTTTTGCAGATGGATTTGCTTTCAAATTTTTCATCTTTATATACAGAAGAAGTTGCCTTAGGGGTCAGAGCTCCTACCAACTAAGAGTATGCAATTCTTCCAGCCACTCTTCTGTGGCTTGAAAATTACCTCTGTCCTCTCTTGGTTTTCTGGATGTTGTGATCTGTTTTATCATATCACAGTTCTGTTGCCCGAAATGACAGCTGTGGTCCAGAAAACAGAGAAAGTGGTATTTTTTAGCCATATGGTGTTTGTGCAAAAACAGTATTCTGGGGGTTTTCCAAAGCATGCAAAGTGTCTAAAACAGAGAATATTGTTGTAAACTATTTCTGTGGATTTCAGGCTCTCTTCTGATCTGTGGGAGTAAGGTTCTGTAGTGTATCCTTGTATTAAATTGTTCATCTTTCCTTTCAGAAAATATTTTACTCTTCATTTTCCATATTTAGCCTGTACTAGAAATTTAGTAGAAAAATGTGGTAGGAACCTTGCTTATGTGTTGCAGCTCTTGGCTGTGAGGAAGAAGCAGCTTGTCTTTCTTCCTGTCCGGTAGAGATACATCTGCTTGCAGCAGGGAGGATATTTTCAGAGGGTATGAGTTTCTTTTTGAAAGGAAATCCCACTTTTTGCAGCATGAAGTTTAGGTTCTCTTTTCCTAGTTTGTGCATTTGCAGTACTTTGAATTTTGTGTGTGACAGCTTCTACGGCTGTAAATCCTATTGTGGAAATGAATGCATGTCCTAGCAAGGGCTGGACAGTCATGGAATTATTTTATGGCACCAGCAAGGAGCTGATCTCATTAAGTGCCTGTGTGAAGGGTTAAGGTTGGGCACCTGCTGTGTCCAGAACACAGGTCTGCCCTAGTGGTGAACTCAACTTCTATAAAATGATAAAGCTATGCTGTCCTGTTTGATGTGAGAAAGCACCAAAGTCACTCAGCTAAAAGTACTGCCTTTAGTAAGTGAATGCTGTCAGCTTGAAGAAATGTGAACTTCGTTTTTCACACTTAATTCCCCTTTGTAATGTCTTCTGCCATTATTTCAGTGAACCTTTCTCAGATTTTATGCAGGAGATAAGGTATTTGTGTATGTATTATGTGAATGCTTGTATCAAACTCCTCCTTGGGGCTCTGGCTGAAAGGCAGTGTACTATAGAACTTCTGTGGCAAGGTGCAAGACACTTTGAAGCCAGTAAAGCTTCAGACTTGGTGACTTTCCCATTTAGATTTTGTGATTTTCCTGAAGTGCAACTTGGCATTGGCAGGGTGTGTTTACCTCCTTGTGACTCTTGGGAAACTTGGCAGTTTAAACACCAACATCTAGTTCTGCTGGTGTTTCTGGGAGGTGTTCTGCAGCTTGCTAAAGAATTCATGTAAAAAGTCAGTATGTCTCAAATGCACTCCAGGTGACAGAATGAAGTGCCAAACTTACTGGTTTAGCTGTGTAGCTGTAATTCGGAGAGTAGAAAAAACTTCTAAACCTATCCCAGCTTTCTCTTATGTCAAACACTTTAAAATATTCCTTCTTCCAGCAGGAATTTCCCTTGCTGTCTCCAAACAAGGTTCAGTTTTAATTTTACAAATGAAAATACATTGCTTTGCAGCTATTGTGCCCATTTATAATTCTGTTTTACTTAGGAATTTTTTAGCAATGGCCTCAAAATGTCTGAAGTTTGAAACCTGGCAAGTTCAAGTACCTTGAAAATTGGCTGGATAACAGCAAAGAAATTGGGCAATCCTTACCTGGCACCTGTTGGAATACACTAATCCAATTTAACCCTGGCCTGTTTGGTTGTGACAATGTGCCTTTTCCAAGGTGTGGGCAGCTGGTGGAACCCGTATGAGGGTGGCTGTTCTGGGAGTGCATCCCTGAGATGTTTTCCCAAGCAGAAAGCTGTTCCTTTGCCTCAGGGCGGGGCTGCTGTTGTGGGAGAAACCTGTACGTTCTTCCTTTGGTTTACAGTGCATTTGTATTCTGTGCTGGCTTCTTTAGGGTGCCTTTTGCTGGGCCATGGAGAGGTTTGGGTTCAGGTTCCTGTGTCAGTGTGCTCTCTGTTCCCCACAGACCACGTCACTGTCCCAGCTGTGTGGAGCTGGGACATGCAGCATGGATGATCCTGGAAGAGGGATCAGAGCTTCTCTCCTGCATTTCCTTTCATCTCTTCTGCCATCTTCATGTCACAATCACCACATTTCCTCTTCTGGAGCTTTTCAGCCTGCCTGCAGTGTCAGTGTGTTGTGCTCTCCATTTCTGCTGCTCTTCCTACACAGCTTTCCAACCCTTGTGTTGATGGTGTCTCAGATCTGTTTTAAGAGCTCCTGGTCCTACGTGTCAGCTTTAAAAACAGATGTTTCTGCCTAGAAGACCATTACAGCTCTGCAGGAGGCAGGGCAGAACATGCACTGTGCTGCTGGGTGAAGGAGCTGCTCGTGTGAAGGGGGAGCTGGCAGGGGGACAGGGTGAGCTGCAGGAAGCAGCAGTGGGAGAGGTGCTGCCCTGCCCACGGTGTCAGTGGACAGCTCAGCCTGGAGAACACAGCTGCCTTTGGGTGGAATGTTTCCTGTAAACTTGGAAAAGTGTTACCCAACAGTGTGGATTGCCAGCACGAGGTTTTCTTTCTAGTAGTTCGGTGGGGGTTATTCAGGGCTTTTTTTTTTTTCCCCCTCCCCTTGTAACCTTGGTTCCATCACTGGTTTCTCACAGAACAGAACAGTGGGTGTTGGGAAAACGCATAAATTAGTGATGATGTTTTTGTGGTGTCCTATTTTTGATGTTTGGGTCAATTTTAAAGCATCCAGATTCCATCAGTAAGCCTTGAACTGGGCAAAGCACAGGGCAGTAAGTTCCTCGTGGAAATTTCTTCCTAGTACTGCTGATTTCATGCTGTCTTTGTTGCCTGCACTCTCAATGTAAAATCACCCCTTCCTCTTTCCTCCTAGCAAATGAACAGCCCTACAGATTTTTTTCACAAGAGAGACCACCTCTTGTCCTTCCAGGCCTTTTCCTTTCTGAATGAGGTAGTGCAGGAATACAGGCTTCAGAAGCCTTTGAGGAAAACAGGAAAAGAAAATTAGTTTGCAGGGAAAGGAAAGAATAATATCCCTCATTTGTATTTGTAACTCATCAAGCTCAATTTTGATTAAAGACTGAACATCACCACAGCATGTCAGTTTTGGCTTCCTCTTTCAGTGAAAGATGAAGTGTGTGGGGGTTCTTGGCAGCATCTCTTGACAGCAAACACAACTGAAATCAAATCATATATTTTAATTGGTCTGGCAATACTACAGGAATGTGTATAAGTAACATAAATATAATGAAAATCAAGTATTTTAAATAAACTTGGTGTAATCTAATAGCAGTAATATTTTCTGTTTGTATTATGCTTCCTCCCAATTTGTCTGTCAGGTTCCTTCTCAAATAATGGAAACCAACCATCTTGTTCTCTGTTAACTCTCTTTCCACATCTGTCATGAATTCCACATTTTTTGCAAGGTTCTTGCTTCATATTGATGTTGATATGTTCACCAAAAAAAATTAGGATACTGGGAGCAGGATGGAGGTAGTAAGTTTGTACTGAAACATTTTTAATGGCTCCCACTGTGTATATGTGATTATATAAATTATTGCCTCAGTGGGAATTAGAGAACACGGCAGGTAAAAAAGCTGTTAGAAGTCAAACCAAACTGCTCTGGGCAGATTTCAAGCACAAGATGCTTTATGGCAACAGGCCAGAGGGTAATCCTGCCATAGGGTGCTGTGGCCAGGCTACAGACCATGACTTCTCCATCCTTAACAGCCTCATCACTTGAGACAAAGCTGAGCACACTGCCACTGATGGGCCCCTGTGAGGGATGGGAGTTACCTTTATATGGACTGAGCTGCAGGTGTGAGGGATGGGAGTTACCTTTATATGGACTGAGCTGCCATTCACTGTCATGTTCTCTCCTCTCAGCTCCAGTATAAAGCAAGCCCTGTTTTTTTTGCTCCACAGCTATTGCTGCAATGCAGCTTCCTGGAGAGAGAAATAGGATTACACAATCAGAGTGTGCTGGTGGAGGTAGGAAAGCAGAGGATGAGCTGGGCTCGGATGAACTCCACAATCCTTGTTTGCAGGGTGGTTTTATCAGGTAATGGATCTACAGGGGAGCAAATCTTTGTTTGTTCTGTGTTTTGGGCACTGGGTGTTAGAAGGGGCTGCTGGAACGTGAAGCTTCTGCCTTGGCTGTTGTGAAAAGCAGCTGAAGCAGAACATAGGAAAAGCTGGTTAGTGTTAAAAAGGGAGGGAGTAGAAGCAAGTGGAGACAATGACAAGCAGTGCTAGAGGCTGGATTGATGTTATAGGGCCTTTGACTAGGAAGGTCTTTACCCATTGCAGCAACAATCTGTGTGCTGCAGTAACTATCGCTGACAAATCTTGTGCTTTTCTTCTTTCAATAATGAAATTCAAATGCCATTTCATTTTAGAAAGAAGACACTGCTTGCCTAATTTCTCATCAGTAGTTTTTTTTCCTTGGCCAAGAAGGTGAGTGGAAAATACATCTTGTTTCTGATGCAGGCTGTAGGATTCCTGCTGTTAGTTTATTCATTCAAATTGGACCATTACCTGATTGTGCATCAGTTTAGAGTTCATTGTTTTTCTTTGTAGATTTTGGTGTAGTGGGAGACTTGGTTCAGTCAAAATGGTAAGACTGACTGGCCATGGGTTCCATGGGTAGGTGATGTTTCAATAGGGAGTCAAGCATGGTGGCTCCTCAGGGTGGACTTCTTGTTCCTCACACTGCTTGGTAGTTTCCTTTCACTGGTTTGCTCTGAGCTGAACTTGTGACTCCACTGGACACCAAGAAGGGTTTGGTGATTTTTCTTCCCCAAACTAGGAATCTCTCTGGTGTGGATGGAAGCAGGTCACAGGAAAGTTAGCTCAAAGTGGGGTTCTTCAGAAAAGAAGCTCAGAAGGTGCTGCTACCCAGCAAACCCAAGGCTGGTTGCATCATTTTGGGATGCATCACTTGCATAAAGTTTTTTTTTTTCCCAGAAAATATGCAGAGAAAATGAGTTTCCAGAGTGTTCTGATAAATGATAGGAAATGGCTCACAGTTTCACTTTTGTTGTTCGAAACAGAAAAGAGAGGAGAAAGGAGCTGTTTGTTATATCTGGTCAAAATCCACATGCAGCCTTGCATAACTGATCCTCTGCTCTGGCTGTGAGCAAGATTAGCAGGCTTGCAGCCACATTCCTCTCATCTCTTGCGAAACTCCAGCCTCTGAATATCTTTTATTTATTGTCACTAGTTAACAGCAAAGAGGGAAAAGGGACAGCTTAAGATGATATTGACACTAACAAAGCACATGATGTATTTTTCTGTGAAGAATTACCTGATTACTGATAAATCCTGCAATTGCATCCATCTGGTGAAAACCCTGACTTTATGAAGGAGAAGGGAAATTTACTGTTCTTTTCCTGAGCTTCTGTGACAGTGCCCTCTTGAGAGAGGTTAAGTACCAGTGAGGGCAGCACTCTGAAGGGAACCACTCGCTGTCCCATTGTGCTAATGCTGCTTACTTTTATAAGCCACCCTTAGGAAGATAAACATCTCCCACAAAAGGTTTTTGTTAAATAAATAAACAAGATGTTTAACCTACCTACTAGCTCGTTATTCCATCCTGATTGAACTCATCCTGGAATAGTTATCCTGGGTTTGTTTTCCCACTGTTTATGGAGCCTCTCTTAACATCACAGTTATACAAGGCATCCTTCATCAGTTTCTTGATTCCAGGTCCCTCTCCTCTTACCCCAACAAGTAAGCTGGATTTGCTCAGCTTGTATAAGAACTTCTGTAAAGATTTGTCCAAATCTTCATGGGAGTTTTCTTGAAATCGGTCAACATTTTTTAACTATCCACATGTGGTGCATAAAATCTCCACTTGGATGTGCCAGACTGAAGAGCAGAGCCCAGTTCCTTTTGGGTGTAAGTGTTACCATGAGAGCTGAGGGTGCAGTAGAGATGTACCTCAATGAGCCTTCACCAGAGAGTTTAGCCATTAGCACACTTAGTAAGGTCCAATTTGTCTCCTCAAATTTGTATCCAGGTATTTAGTACCTGTGTGATATTGCAGCAGATTCATTAGTTTGGTTAAACAGGCAATATGTAAGGAGTAAATAAGCAATATGTAAGGAGTAAATAAGTGCTGTTCGTGCAGCAGCCTTGTGGATTTTTTCAGTGGGTAACTTTCAGGTTTTGATCACCAGAGAGTCTTCCAGTTCCCAGTTTTTCTACCTTGCCATTAATTCAGCAGAGTTCTTTGGCTCATTCCCAACTCTAGTTTTTGTGAATGGGCCCAGTGAAGTAAAAGGGACCACTCGAGAAACATGTATCTTGCTGAATCAGATTGGCACTAGTTTCTTTCTCCATCTGGAGCCCAAAAATAATGTTCTAAACATACTAGAGAATTTAGTAACAGAGTCTTTTTAACACTGTGTACATATCTGTGTTTCCTGAACTGTTTTGAAAACTTCCCAACTGCTGTTCCTTTTTACCTATTGCCTGAATAAACAGAAAATAATAGGACTTTTGTATAGTAGAATTGCACAGCAATTCCTCCATCCCTTTCCTTCTGAATGTGAAGTTCTCATGTTTAATGGGAATTAAAGCAGTTGACATGAAGAGCAGAGGGGGTGATCCCCTGTCCCTGGGTCAGTGTGAGTTACAGCAGTGAATGATTAGTGAGTAGTGCAGGTGCAGTTCAGGTGTGCCCTGCACATGTGCAACCTCTGACTTTTTCAAACTCAACATCTGCCCACCAAATGAAATCCCTGCAGTTAGTGGTTTTGATTGTGCTGAATTCCACTCTGTTCATGAGCCTTTTAACTTCTATCACAAAAGAAAAACTGCCTCTCTACATGGAGCATAAAGTTACTGGATATGCTAGGATGGGAAGCAGCTTTCTGGCCAGCCACAGGCTGGAAAGATGCAGTGTGCTGGCTTTCTCACAAAGCTAAGCAATCCCAGTTGTCCTTTTAATTTTGTTTTGCCCTTCATGGTAATCCTCTTTGGCCAAATAAGATCCTTATCCTACTGTCTGCAAATCATTTGCTCAGATTTTTGTAATTAACTTGGGGTCAACATTTATATAGTCTTACTTTGTTTCCTTGCAGCTGCATGGAAATACTTTTTAATGTATTTTAAGGTGAACCTAGTGATTACTGCTCACAATAGCTGCAGTTGATATGACACTCCAGCTTGTGCTATATTCCTTCTCCAGATACAACAAGCCCTTAAGAGAGGCATTGATTTCCCTCTTCATGCAGGTTTAGGATCCTGCTGTTGAGTCTTGTGGCACCTCTGTTTTTTGAAGGACTGAGACAAGTGCTGAGTATCCAGCATACTTTGCTCTCTGCTTTGTGA
This sequence comes from Parus major, assembly GCF_001522545.3. Taxonomy (NCBI): domain Eukaryota; kingdom Metazoa; phylum Chordata; class Aves; order Passeriformes; family Paridae; genus Parus; species Parus major. Next base: position 4,999,372 of record NC_031783.1, read on the forward strand.
TACTGATGTGTTTTGTTCCCATTTCTTGCAGACATGTATGACATTTAGGGTTTTGATATCTTGTCTCTACCCTGGAGCTGCTATTTCTGAATGCTGAATTCTTCTCAAGTACTGTAGCTGCATTGTTTGAACTGCTTTGTTTTTCTTAACAAAGTGTAGCAGAAAGCATCCCTGCTTTCTAGGATGTGAGGCAGGGGTCAAGGAGGGCTCTAGAGTTGCTTCTGGAGGAATTTGCCATCATTTGCAATGAAACACACTGATAAGAGTATTCCAGTGTTTTCCATAAAAACAAAATATCTTCGATACTAACCATGTGCTTTTACTTGGTGTTGTGGACCAGCCTGGCCAGAATCTAATTCCCATTTTGTTTTCTATCACCATCATGTATTTCAAAAGGATGTTTGTAGCATTGGTACACAACAATATACTAACAGTTGTTTCTGCTGAAGCTGGAGATTACACAATTCTTTACTGTTAGGAGGCAATGAGTGAGTCTTCCCTTGACAACTGCAAATCAGAGCAGAATGTGATGTGCCACATCCTTTCTGATGACAGACTGTTCAGATAGATTTCATTACCACTATTCTCTTGATTAAATCAAATGCAAGTCCATGGGGTTTTTGCTACAGCTCCCACTTTTGTGAACTGCACAGTTTTAATACATCTTAGATAAATTTTTCATAATTATAGTTGCTTCAAATCACTGACATGGGACTGCTAAGTTTTTTGCCCTGCAACAGGACTTAGTCATTGTCATCATCTTTGTGCATCCAGCCTTCCAGGCAGGGTAGTTGTAGGTATGGAGGGATGAAAGCAGCCATACAGAACAGCAAGAATTTAGGCTCTGTCCAGGAAGTGGCAGTTTGGTGTTAAGCCATTTGATGCAAGGGTTAAAGCAAAAGAAATCCACTACAAATAAAAGTTTACAGCAGAGTTGTTGTCACTCTGCAGGATGTTTCCAAGCAGTTGGACGTGACATGACTCAGCATGATGGGCACTGTGCTGACTGGAGTCTCTAGATGATGTTGCTGTATAACTTGTTAGCACTTTGCAGCACAAAGTACTTTTCATCCAGCTTCATTTGGTTTAATGAGTTTAGCCTCACATCATCCAAGGGTACGTTCAGCAGAGGCACAAGAACCTCAGTCTTCCTTAGGAGTTGTAATCCTGATTATTACTACACTGAATAAGTGTAATAATAAATCACTGACACAGTGAATTGCTCTTCTATTAAGCACCTATAGTTTTTCTCAGTCCTCCCCCCTCTTCTCTGTGATGTGTATGTGCATTAACCATCTGTCTGAAAAGGATTGTGGCACTTTCTGTGGTAAATTATCTGGCTAACAGGTTCAGTTTAGAGACACCAGTTTGTTCTAATGACTAGTAACCAGTACAGGCCAGTTAAAATGTGTTGTTTACAGTCTGTATGTAATTAATAACTGATTTTAAATAATGAAGAAGGTGAGGGATGAGGTTCAGTTCTTATTTTGGATCAAATCAACTGATTGTTACGGGATCTGTCTTACAAATAACTGCAGTCTGGCCTCCTTTCTTGACAGTTGCTCACAGTACTCACATGAGGTTCCAGGCTACAGTCTCCAGCAAAGGAGAAGGCAACCAGAACAGGATGAACCATGCTGGATTCTCTTCCTTGTTGGTGTTAGTGGCATTTTGATTGTCAGCTTGTCTGGATGCTGGTCAATTGTCTATTTTGTGTAGAAACGCTCTGGGAAACAACATGGTGACTTTAAAACTTGTGCTTCTGCAATGGGTGTAAATGGTTTGTGTGGATGTTGGTGTGTAAATGACCTGGGCCAGGTAGTGTTACAAGGGAGACACTGCAGAGTGTGTCTGCTCTGCCTGAACAGCTTTGTCCCTCGCTGTTCCTGTGTTAGCACAATGACCATCAAACCATCCACCCCAACCGAACCAGTATTGCTGCTGTGGCTGCTCTGAGAGAAGGGGCAGAAGGAAGTGTGGTGCTGCAGGAGCAGCACATGCTCAAGTCACTCAGTTGCCAGGGACATTATCTGCCTCCTGTAAGCATCACATCTTCCATCTTTGTCCCTTGCTGCTGCTGTCTGTCCTTGCTTCTGCCTGCCTCGGGCCCTTCCTTGCACCCGACTCCGCTCGTTCTGAGCCAGCAGCAAAGTCTGGGGCTTGCTCTGGCTGCTCCCTCGTCTGCCCCCTTGCAGGTGGGGTGCAACACTGAACCCTGTGCTGAGGCAGCATCCTGCCCAAGTGTTGCATCCCAAAGCTGGAGCCTGCAGAGCCTGAAGTGGGAGCCCAGCTTGGATCTCGTGCCTGGCTCCCTGCTGCACTGCAGCCCTGCCTGTTGGGGGGCACAAGCTCCCCCTCCTCTCCTTTAGCTGTTTTAATGCTCTGATTACTGAAGTGGGTAAGTCACCACCTCGCTTGTAATAATTACAGATTTCCTCTGTGATTTTTCACTCGTCGGTTGCCACAGCAACTGTGCAGTGGCTCTGCTGAAATGCTGTCACAGGGATTTAAATCTGAAGCGGCTCAGCCTCTCTGCGTTCTGGCGCATCTTCCCTCTTGCCCCCCCGGCACCATGGCAACCTGGCGATGGTAGCCCAGCCTCGGCCATGGCACCCTGTGCTGCTTTTCCCTGCATCCCTGTGCCTGAAGGGATACTGCTGGTGTTTTGTGGGTGTCCACATCCCCCCATTGCCATCAGGAGCAGTGTGCAGCGGGAGGTGCCGCTGGGATGCGTGCTGCCTGCCGTGCTGCCTGAGCACCACCTGAAGGGAATGAACCAAACCAAGGTTATTTTGTGACAGTGCTGTGCCTGGGTGTCACCCTCAGGATATTTGCAAGCCAGAGTAAAAATAAGGGGTTTAGGGACAAAGCCTGTTCTTCAGCTTCCACAATTGTTGGAAAGTAGGGAGCCATTTCAAACCTTAACACAGTCTGGCTCTGCGTCTCAGAATTTGTTTTCAGAAAGCTGCCGAGGAGGCTTTCGGATGAACCCGGACGCCCACATTCCAGAGACAGATGCTCTCAGGTCTGAGGCGAGTCGGGTGTTCCTCTCTGCTGGCTTTGGCTGAGCACAGGCTGTAGCTGCCAGGAGCTGGTTCCATTAACCTCCATTAACTGGGGCATCCCCCCAGCCGAGCTGCGGGGCTGCGGCGCAGGACTTCCTCTGGGTGATGCCTGTCCCCGCTGCGCGGCTGCTGGAAGGAGCTGGCAGCGATGGCATTCCTCACCAGCACAACCAGCAGCAGCCTGCGCTGAAGGGAGGCACACAGTGAATCGGGGAGCAGCATTTCCAACCCAGGAGCTGGCTGTGGGGAGCCTGGGAGCAGCACTTCCAACGGGAGAGCTGGAGTTTGCGTCCGAGTCCTGTAAGTGCCTTTGCCGTGTGCCCGCGGGCGGTGGGGTGGGCACAGCAGCCGGCCTCGCTGCACACTGTGCCCAGAGGGGAACGCGGGGATTTGTGTTCGAGCAGCTGTGTGTGTGTGTTGTTACAGTGTCCCTGCCACTGATACACAGGGATGGCTGCTCCTGGTTTGTTTTCTGGACCCCTTGTACAACAAATCTCCTGCATGGCTCTGCTTTTCCATGTCCTCAGCTGGAATGGGGGTCACCTTGAAAAACCAGAGCTCTTGCCCTGGCTTAAGATGTTTCCCTTGGTTTGGTGCAGGCTGTCTCCAAGTGAGCTATTTTATGCCTTATGACACAGGAAAATAAATTGTTCTTTTATTTGATGCTATTTATCTATCTGTTTCCCTGATCTCTGAGGAGGCAGCAGTAAGATGCTAGGAATAAAATCTTACAAGGAATATAACTGAATTTCATTGGAAATACCACTTGAGGGTATTTTGCAATACTTTAATTTTTTCAAAACTACAAAATGCTTGTGGAGCAACTAATCTGGAAAGCACGGCTGTGCCGTAATTTGTTTAATCCATTGTGAGCTGGGCTGTTTTGGTCCAGGAAATGTGTGGAAATGCAGAGGCATGGTTTGGATATATATTGCTATCTGCATTTAAAATAATGGATTTAAAATATGCTTGAAGAGATGTTTTTATATGTACCTTGCTTGTAAAGTTCACTGAAATATCAATGTGCAGGTTTTTTGAGGGGGAACTGCTAAAAAATTCCTAAAAAAGATTAGAATTTTTTAGCTAATGTAAGTTTAGTTGTGCTTGTTTTTTATCATCATTTATGTACCATTATGCCATTTATGTAGGTATTGTTGGCTTTGCATCTGGAACTTGCCCAATTTCTTGCAGATGCTTGTTTCAATTCCATTTTTTTCTTTTCCTGAGACAATGTACTCCTTTCACAGGGAAGGTATCGGCACATCTCATCCTGCCTTAGCTGTGCCAACAGTTCTTGGATCAAAAATGAGCTGCTCAGAAGTTTAGTGGGTCACCTGGATCCTAGTGTGCCATCATCACAACATTCCTACCTGTTCTTATTTGCTGGTTTAGGGACCAGGAGTCTTTCCTTGGCCCAGTATTTTTTAGAGAGAGGTTAAACAGAGACAAGGGCAGAAAGATTTTATTTTAAGAAAAAATAAAATCATGTATTCATATCCAGCAACCAAACCCTGCTTAGCGGGCACCTGAGGAGGAGAACCTGGACACATGAGTGTAGTGAGACTTTAGGCTGTAAATGAGTTTTAAAACTTGATGGAAGGACTGAACCTGTTGTGGCTTCGCTGCTGGTTCAGCCCTGACCTGAGTGCAGGTGCCATGAAGCAGGTAGGGATTGTCATGTCCTTATGGATCCTGGACAGTACTCCCAAGTTGTAGGTGTGAGGTTTTCATCTTGTGCAGTGCAGCTTGGCTTGTGCTTTTGCTGCAGTGCTCACAGCAGACTGACTTGAATGCCAGCTGCATGTGGAGAAAGAGAGGGGAGCTGTGCAAAAAAAAACTGGTTTATTTTGCTTTTGTGTGCAATATTTACTGTTCTGTCAAGACTTGAAGGACAAAACAGTCTCTCCATTTCTGTTCTTCTGAAGACTCGTGGGACTGTCCAGTGCTGTTGTTGTTGATAAATAAATAAGCAACCCTGAATAACCGACACTTGAGCTTTACTTGTAGCTATGACAACTGTGTCCTTGACAACTTAAGTACAATCATGGAGTTTTCAATTACATCCTGTTCTACACAAAGCCATTAAGATTAATAGAGGCATAAACAGCCTGTCAGCTTGTGAAGTGGTTTTTGGCAAGATCCATGTAGGTGGTAGATACACGTTTCCATGTGCAGAAAAACACCAGGTGTTCCTGGTGGGAATTGCCTTGGTGGGAATTGCCTTGGTGGGCTCTGCAGGCACAGGCTGGCCAGGCCTTGGGGACAACCACACTTTGCTCTTTTTGGGCCACAGAAGTGTTGAGCTTCAAAGTGCTCAAGGCTCTCCTTTGTCTGGGTCCTGCAGACCCAGCACCCCTCTTTCAGAGTGTCCCTCTCTGTCCTGACCCTGCTGTGTGGGGTGCTTGTAACCACCTTCACTTTTGGAGTACGAGGCTGTGGCCTTTGGTTGACCAAGGTGGGGGATGAGCAGCTTCTTTTTCTTTGCTGTGCCCTCTCATGAAGATGCTGCCTTTGTACTGTTTTTGAACCTGAGGGTTCCAGCACTGTTTTGTGCTGAGTTTGTATAGACACTTAATGAAAAAATCTAATGCCAGCCTTTTATGAACACTAGATGTAAATTTTCTTGCAACTTCCTCTTAACAGGACTTTTCAATTCTATTCTATTTCATTTGAGATAACTTTAACCTAGCTCTGACTGAATTTCTAAATTCTTGGTTTTACTCTTACAGACTTCTCCTGCAAATCCTGTTGTAAGCTAATCCAAATTTGTTTCAGAACTATATTTTGGGATAAAACCCCAGGTGAAGTAAAAGGGCGTGTTGTGTTTCATTGTGTGCACTCAGGCTTTCATAAATACATAGTCTATACTGAACTCTTACCTCTGCTCCTGGGACCAAGTGAACTGCAGTTAAATACATCAACATGCTGCCAGGCCTCTTTATTTACATTGTTGTTTACTACATTTAGAGTGGCTAAAGCAGCAAGTCAGGATTTCTAACATCACCCTGTGCTCTGTCAATAACTGGTGAACTCATTCAGTTGTTTCCTGTTTTGATCTGCTGGATGTGGACTCCCCAAAGGAGGGTGAGGCTGTGCATTTTCAAACAGAAAGTGCTGTGTTGGATCTTTTTTATGCAGATACCATGATGGCATTACATTACCTGATTCTTCCTCAAATGCAGACTAAGGAAGAACATGTTTATGTTTAATGGATGACAGCCTTGACTGTCTTCTACCTTGCCCTTACTGACATTTGTGAAATTGTGGGGCTGTTCCAGAGTCTAGGATCTCCTTGAGCTGTTCATAGAAGTAAAATAGCTCAGCTAAATCACCTCTGTCATTAAAAATGCTTGTTCATGAACAGCACAAACCAGGAGATTTGCACCCCTTTAACAAGTCCAGGATGGACCTGGGTCCAGCCTGACTTTCCACCGTTATCCTTTTTAGTCTTAGGAGCCACAGCTGACTTGGCTTCTCAATTTGCAGTTCCTTCTACCACTAAAGGACAGATGCAGAAGGAGCAGTGTGAAAGCAGGCTGAGCTGTGAAATACAGACCTCGGAGGGACTCCCTCCTTGCAGCCTGTCTGTGCCAGGGAGGGAAGGGAGGGCTGGCGTTTGGGCGCAGTGCTGGTGCTGTGTGAGCTCTGCAGCTTCTGGCCCCAGCAGCAGCCCCTGTGCAGCTCACAGGGTGTGAGCCTGGTGCTAGGTTCACATCCAGGTGCAGCCAAACAAACAGGACTAAGAGATAGTTAGAGATGCTTGAAATTTCACAATTAGCACCTATCATGACTATACTCTTGCTGTGCAGCCTTGGACAGTCAACCAAAGGAAAACAGTAAAAAAAGGAATGAATTTGCCTTTAGGTCCCTCCCAGCTCCCCAGATCCACTTTTTGGAAAGCTTGTGAAGTAACTGCCCAATGCAGCTTGTGCTACTGTTTCTAAACCACTTAATTGTTCGTGTTAAATGGGTTTGGAGCCGCTGAGGGACAGATGAATGTGCCCCCATGAATTTCAAGCAGGTTTCTGTGTCTTTGGCAGAGTTGCAAGAAAGAGATGCAAGTTTGCAGAGCTGACTTCTCCTCCCATCCTGCTGGGTCTCAGTTTTACCTTTACACCTCCCCAGAGGATGTTTTCCAGGGCAGGTTCTTGAGCTGCAGCCTGGTACACGGTATCATGCTGCATTAGCTTCTCTGCTAGGGACTGAGATTGCTGCACCAGCTCCTAGTTTGTCTATTTTTACTCTTGTACCTGGATCAAACCCCCGCTTTTTAAAACTTTTTTCAGGGTTTCCCCCCCAAGAAACACAATTTTGTTCACTCATAGTAGCAGTACTTCTTTCTGTGTTTCCAGTATGCTGCTGCTGTTGTCTGTAGTAACTAGTTTTATCTGTCAGAAGTAATTACTTGGAACAGAAATGTAGCAGCTGCTGTTTAAAAAAAATACATCCAATTTCACAGCACGCATTTAAAAAATCCACATACACTTATGTTTCATCTGTGTAATAAACTGGACTGAGATTCCACTTTGAAAATGAAAATAATTTTTGTTACTAGAAGAATGTGGCTGTGACTTAAAGACATGAAGTGGTAAACACAGTTTATGTAACACAGAATTACAGACAAAATTATGCAAGTGTATTTTGAAAATTCAGGTACTGAGATTGACTTCAGAATAGCAGTTCTGTGGAGTCATCTGCACCAATGGCCTACTTCAGCTCAGACAGTTGCCAGTAGAGAAAAATGTTTAGGGAAGACTTAGGAATCTTTCTCTGGAAGGGTGTCACATCCTGGTGGTCTGATGGTCCTTCCCATCCCTTTTCCTGTCAGATCTCTGAAATTGGTGGCTGTTTTTTGCCTGGATTTCAGGAATTTGTGTGTCTGCAGTGGCAGCAGCAGCGGTGCTGGAGCGTGGCACTGCTGCGGCTCTGACATGTGCAGGAGAGCTGATTTCTGCTGGATTGCAAACTCTGCTGCTTGCAGTGCTGGATCAGGCTGGGCTGGTGGGAATCGATCAGAAGATGGTTATGGAGGCAAAATTCAATTGGTTATTGTGATAACCAAATAATGTGTGCTTAGACTGAGATACCAGTCACATCAGCTGATCTCCTGTGAGAGCTTGTGTGCATAATGGAGCTGGAAAAGACGCTGGGTTTAGTTATACTCATATGTGATATTACATGATTTATTCTGACTCTGGAATAGAAAATGGTTAAACTTTTTATATAAGAACTGTCAAGGAAAATTAGGGCTAAGCAACTTTATTTTTAAGCCTCATGCAGTAACTTTTTTAATACGAGTAGTTCAAAACGCCAGTATCATTTCCAATTATATTTTTCAGCCTCTAATGAATACTGTAGTTTAGCTATTAAAGGACTCAAGATAAACAGTAAGTATAGTTAGAAATAAATAACATTCTGGAAGCACACATAGGCATGGTTCACCTAGGGAAGGAAGAAGAAGAGAAACCTGGCACTGGTGGGCACAGCTGTGGAGAGTGACTGGGAGGTGTGTTTGATTTGTATGTGAAGAGGCATCTCATCCTTGTGGAGAAGAAAGGTTGGACAGCAAAACCCCAATGGGAGATGACTGAAGGGCATGAGAACAAGCAGTGAACCTTGGTGGGTTGCTGAGTATGCTTGCTTTCTCCTTTTATGGGTTCCTGCAAAGCTGTGTTTACATTTGAACAGCTTCCTAAAGACTCTGAAAAAGTAATATTTTGCAGAGGAAACTTATGGAGGGAATTGGAGATTGGAGAAGTATAGACCAGATAAACAGCTCTGGGCAGAGAACATCAATCAAGGTGCTGGGCATTTTCTTACTGACTTAGGCTGGCATTTGTTTTTTGTTAGAAGGTGATCATGAGATAAGAAATCCATGCTGTTGGGATATTTCTTCACACATTGATTATGCAATGGTTAGCACAAGTAAAGAAAGAAACTGAGAGAGAAAACATAATGAATTAAACTAATCTTATCTTATAAGTGAAGTTACTCTTTTCTGAAAATATTAAGTAGTTTTTCTGAAAAACATTAAGTAGTTCTCTCTGTAGTTGTGACCCAAAGGCTTAGGAAGCTAATCTTGCTTTTTCAGTGTGTGCACAAGTGTTGTGCAAGTGTTTGCTCATCTTGGCACATTGCAAACTACCTTGAATTTTAACTTAAATGAAGTGAAACCAAGTGCTATGTCAGTTGTCTGGGGAGACGTGGAGAATTAGTTTTGTTCCTGAGTCTGAATAGGTCTGTGAATTTATAAATCTCTGTAGGCAAAAAGTTTTTTTGTTTTATATATATTTTTAAAAGCTCAAGTGTGAAGGAGAACAAATAGTATTTTGCATAAAGACAATACAAAAACTAAATTTCTGATATTTTAGTTCTGGGTAGGAGATACTTGCTATCATGGTAGCAATAGTTCAGCTGCTTCCCTGCATCTGGTCATGAACATCTGCTGGCATGTTTTATTGATGGCATAGGACTGATGGAAGCTGTGAAGTGTGATCTCTTTCTGCTGGAAGATAAGCTCTACTCTGGGTGTATTTGTTAAATAGAATTTTTTCCAGGTTTATGGATAATAGTGACATTTTGTCTCTGGTCCACTGCTGCTCCATGGTCTGCATCCAGTGAGGTGCAAATGCCAGGCAAAGGGCTCCAGTGTCCTGCTCAGAACACAGGGGGCCATGCTGATAAGTGTGAGGTTTGAATTTAACCTGTCTCCTGGATAATAATTCAATGACCTGTTTTATCTATTTCTGACTTCCAGCCAGGCTTTCTGCACAAGTGATCCAGAGTGAAAAGGGAGTCATGTTATCTTTCATGCTGCTTGACTTTCCAAGGTCATTTATACATAACCAGCTGAGGCAGAACCACAGAGTGGCTGAGGTTGGGAGGGAGCTGAGGGCTGGCTGGTCCAGCCATCAGCTCAAGCAGTGACACCTAAAGCAGTCTGCTCTGGACCATTTGGGTTGTGGATATCTCCAGCATGGTGATTCCATGCCCTCTCTGGGCAACCTGCCGGGGGTTTTTCTGTGTTTGGGTGGAGCTCAGAGTATTTTAGTTTGTGCCCATTGCCTCTTACCCCACCTCTTGGCTTCTTGACATCTCTGAGAAGCTGCTGGCTCCTTCTTTACTCCCCCCCCATCAAGTATTTATTACACATTGATGGGATGCAACCTGAGCCTTCTTCAGGCTGGACAATCTCAGCTCTCATGTTCTCTCTTCACAGAGTTGTGATTAATGGGTAAAAACTGGTTTTTCAGGGGATTGATTTTCTTTTATTTCCTAATGCCTGTCCTGCTGTCTTTTGTATTAGATGAGATTTTTCTCATAAACTTAGGTCATATCAAAAACAACAGTTTGGCGTGAGAAACTGACTGGAAACGATTTTTCAAAAAGTTTAAAAAAGATTTTTAAAAGTTCAACACAGTATATATATACAGAGAAAGCAGAGAGGGAGAGCAAGGGAAAATAGGTACTGACCTTTACCCCCTGGCCCTGCTGAAGCTGTGACATAAACCTTTAGCCTGCAAGTCATTTGCCTTAGCAAGACCAAGCCAAGAATCAGATGTGGGGCTCAATCCTGAGACTGCTCTGAACATCTGCATCAATCCATCAAACCATGCTTTCAGTGTCTTTGGATGGAAATTAGTGAAAGGGGGTGTTGAAATGAACAACACAGTAATAGTGGCTGCATCTCTAGGGACATGAATAAATGTTTTTTTCTTTTTTCTTTTTTTTTTTTCCTCCCCAGAACATCAACCAGAAAGAAATCTCTCAAGATTGAGTCTTTTTCAGTAAAGAAAAGATAAAATGGCATCAATGTTGCTTAGTCGACAGCTGACCTGTTGCCTGCAGCAAAACTCCAGACTGCTGGTGTTTGGTAAGTGTTTCCTTGCATTTCCCTGCTTTGTATTCGGTAAGTGTTAACTTCAGGCTGGTGGACAGAATTCCAGTTTGAACATTGCTGGGGTTTGTCCTGTGATGTTGAGTCTTTCAAAACTTGAGGAATATGATGTTCTCTATCTTAGGTGATGATGCAGTTGCAGTCTAAAGTGGACCACAATTGTAGTCCAAAGTATATTTGATTTTTTTTCCTTCTTCAAACAAGAATGTATCAGGTTGATAATTTGCCTTGTAAACATGCTAGCTGAAGTAAAGCTCTTCAGCCCTTGGAACTCTGCATTTATTCTCTGGCACTACTTGGTGCAGAGATGAGACAATCATCTATCAAAATGAGCTGGGTTTTCTCTTTGTGCTATGTAGCACAACTTTGGCCATCTTCCCTTGTGAAGAGGTTTTGTGTGACTGGTAGGAAGATGTGACCCTCACTGGGGTTGTGTGTTTCTGCCTTGAGTGAGCTCTAGTGTGAAATAAAAACCTGCTACATGGCATCAAGCTGCTTTCTCCTAAGTGAATGGCAAGTTTTGGCTTGGCCCTGGCTTGAAATTTAGCATGTGTATATTAAACCTTCAGTCTCTGTGAAATAGATATAAAAACTAAATTCCTGTTGGCTGTGTGGAGTCTTAAGATTATCCATTCCATATACTGTTACAGTATGGCTGAATGGCTTTTTTTGTGACTGAGTAAATCTTAGTGTTTCTCCTGTCTTTCCACCCTCCTGCAATGCCACTGTGCTCCTTCTGCCACTGTCAGGATAAACCAAGCACACCCTTCCATTTGCTCAGAAACTTAAACATCATTGATTTCCTTTTAAATAATACACTTTGGGGAGCAACTGACCTTTGACTAAAGAACACCAAGTCTGGTCTTATAACTATTAGAAAATATTAGGTCAGTGTTTCAGTGCAGGATGCGCTTCTATTTATGGGAGTGACGCACTGATTATCCACCCTGGGCAGGAGCAGGGATCGATTGTGGGCAATGGAAAGTGCTTGCAGCAAGCAGGCCTCGTTAGCTGTCAGTCCTGTGAGCTGATCTGTCACCTCAGCATCACTTAATGAATGCTCCCTGTCCCTCCCAGCATCTTGCACAATTCTGTGCTGCTTCCCAGGCACAGAGGAGCAGATGGGCAGTGGAGGGCCAGTGCACAAACTCCTCTTCCATCCTCACCCTCAGTGAGGGAGTGTAGATCCTGATCAGAAAAGCAGCTCTGGATTCCATTAATCCATCCTTGCTTCCAGGAAACTTCCAAGCCTGCTAAAATACTGGAGCAAATAATAGAGGGCCTTGGCTGCAGGTTGTATAAAACAGCTGGGGCCTTTGGATCTGAACGCTTTGTGTGAGAGACCAGGAACAATGGAGCAAGAGGAGAGCCCCTCACCAGGGGAACTGTCCTGTGCTCCTGCTGCCTCACAGAACAGGCAGGAGGCTCTGATGGCTGTAGCCAAAGCTGGAGCTCCAGGCTGTTTTCCTGAGCCCCAGCTCAGGCTGCAGTGCTGCTGGGCTCTGTGGCTTTTAGGGGAGTGCTGAGGGTGACATCCAGGAGCTCTCTGCTCCAGAGTGCTCGCCTCCAAGGTATTTTTGGGCACTCAAGTTCAGGGCTTTACAGGCTAAAAAACAGACTTGTACATTACTCCCACAGAAATCCTGTGGTGCCATTTGGGCTGATGCTTTTTTTCTTTTTTTTTTTCCTTGTGGATAATGAAATGACAGGGTTGCCAAGGTGGGAGGGAGGTGGAGAGGAGGAAATAGATTGCCTCTTGGTAGGTCTTTGTGTCTGTAGGCTGTTTCATGTGTCATGTTTCAGTTGTATGTATGCATTAAGCAAATCATCTTGTTCATCTTGAATCTACGATAAATTTATTTACACAAAGGTTTTTTTTCATCCTTGACTATTTATTTCTCTAGTTGGAAAATCTGGAATTTGTCTTTGAATCCTGCACTAAAAGCATGGCAGAAGGTCAGGCTGCTGCCTCAAGGTAGCATCAGTTTGCATTAGTGCACACCCATGCCCTTCTAGGATGCTGATCTGTTCTGCAGCTTCTGCAGCCTCCCCAGGCAATTTGCTGATTACTGAACTGGTTTTACCTTTAAAACTTTTTTCCTAATATTTAGCCTAAGTTTCAAAACAGGAAACAAATCAAGTCCTTATTGTTTGTCCTACACTCAAAGGACCTGGAGACTGGAATGTTTAGTTATCCTTTGCAGCACATGTTTGATAACTATTGTCTCCCCCTAGACCTTGTACTTTTCTCTCTCCTGAATACTGTTTTTGTCTCTCCTTGTAGGTCCAATTTTTCTTCTCCAGTCTGCACCCTTCCAATGCAGTGCACTAAGTAGACTAGCACTTGTTGAGGCTGTAGCTCAGCTGTTTTCTGTCTCTCTGGAGAGGATAATAATGTTTAGCACCGGGTGTGCTGCAGTAAAGTCTGAGAGATGTTCATAGTAGTTATTGACTTGTCCCCATCACAGTTACCACAAAGAGGCTGGAAAGCCATGAGAATGATTTATTCTCAGTCACACTTTTGTCTCCAGTATTGATCCTTGCTAAGACTTTTTACTTTTTTTATTTGGTTTGTACATTAAGAGCCTCCCTAAGGAAATCAGAGAACAGCCTGGATTTGTGTGAGGGATGTGTGGCAGAAGCAGAGAACAATCCCCTTCTTGGGATTGTAGGGGTCAGCTTGAGGTCAGCTTCAACTGAAGCCCTGCAAACTGAAGCCCTGCAAAACCTCTCCTGCTGGACTGAGGAACCTTTTCTGTCTGATCAAACACTTCCACAAAAAGCTGAGCTATATAAAAACAATCATATAAAACCTTGCTGTTGTAAGCAGGCTCCGGTACAAGGCAGAGTCCAAGCTGGGACTGCTGTTCTCAATTCCTTGAGGGAATGTGACATTCCTATCCAGTTCTCTTGTTTCTTCTGTGCCACAAAGGGTGGCTTTAGCAATGCTGGCTGTTTTCCCACCTGGGTGTTCCTTGTGGTTGGCTGTTCACCTCCAGAGGTGTCCTGATGAGTTCTATAGCTGTTGAACTCTTGAAAGAGGGAGGATGATACAACTGGTTCAGACACAGGAACTATGAGACCAGTGGTTGGATGCTCCTGAAACTCTCCTGTGGAGTTGGTTTGGGATTGTGCTGGGATGGTGAAGGGGAACTTCTCTTGTTCTTTCTTACAGAAGTTTCCACTTCCTTATGGGAAAACTTCTTTAGTTTTTTTCTTCATCTTTGGAGAATCCAAAGTGTGTATGTGGGAGTGCTGAAACGCAGACAATTTCATGTGGAAGAGCTTCTGAACTTGCAGCATAAGCACTCTGTAAATAGCAATCTCAGTTTTCACAATGTTATGCAATAGTGATGTTCATTTCCCAAACATCTCTAGCTAGCCTGGCCTTTTGCCATTCCCTTTCAAGATCTGTTAGTAACAGATTCTACTTGTAACACATAAAAGAGGACTCAGAGGAAATCACAGTCCTCCTACTTTCGGCTGTCAGGGCCTCCATGCTCTAAAAATTCTGTCTGGGAGGTGGTTTGATCGACACTGTGGAGGGGAAGTTTAGGGCATGCAAGGGAGGTTGCCTGTCTGCATTTGTGCAGGGCAGCAGTGACATGGCATGTGGCATGTGCCTCCCTGGGGACTGCAGAGCTTCCCTCTGCACCCCTTCACAGCAAGGCACTTGTGTTTGAGAGCTCTGGTTATGGTCATGGACTTTCATTCCTCTTCTTTTCCTTGGAATTGTTCCTTCTGTTCATTACACCAATGTCCATTCTGCTGGAGTTTCTCCAGGGAATATCCAGCTGTACACTCAGGAGCTGTGTTAACGTGTTAGTTTTGGTCAAACACATGAGAGATTCAGGCTCTTTCTAGCCCTGCCTTGATTGTAGCTCTGTTATCAGAGATCTCAGCACAGACCAGCCAACAGAGGTGCTCTTTGTGACTACCAGCATCACCAAATTAGCAGGGTGCACTTATATTAATTATGTTGCTATAGCAATGTGGTAGTTTGTTAAAATTGGGACCAGGACTCCTGGTGAGCAGTGGGGGCAGTGTGTGGAAGCAAAGTTGGGAAATGAGCTTTTCTGCCTGCTAGCAAGTGATGACATCCTGCTGGATGAAAAGGAAGGATGTGATAATTTGCTGATGTTATTCAAGTGTTCAGAAAGATGATGTGTGATGAGAGCTTTGAGAAGTCTGCAAGAAAAACAGAATATAACTTATTATGCCCATCTTCTTTAAATGGGATGGATAGAAAATTCTGTGCAAATTGTTCAGCCTGTGTGCTCTCAGAAATGAGGTTCAATAACAGTACCTATGCTTGTGTTTTGACTTTTGCCATGATAAAAAGATAAAAGAGCTTTGTTTACCAGGAGTAAAAAGGTGCTGTTCTTGGTCATGTCAGTTAAATGTAGTTTAAGAGCTTTGGTAATGCTTCTTTAGAGAAGGATACTTGGTCAGAGCCCATTAGCTCAACATACTGTTAAGATGAGACTTGAGATTATATCATTTGCTCCTGTTCTTAAGATAATATAACACAAAATCCCCTTTTTCTAAGGCAATTTGTTCAGATGTCAACAGAAAATCAAGGGATTATCTTTTATTACAAAGTTAATGGTGTTAGTTCACTGAAGGACCAGTCACCAGAGATTCTCAATTCTTGAAAATACCTTGCTTGGCCATAGTGAGAATCTCAGTTTTTACCTGTCCCATCTTTGCTGTCTTTCTGGGAGGCAAAAACCCAGACCTGGACTGCAAATGTCTAAAACTCCTAAATATCAATTTGGAATAGCCCGAATTCCATTGTATCTTGTATCTTCAGGGTTTCTATTGCAGGGTAAGTTGATATTAAAGAGTCAAACAGGAAAAATTTGGACTGAGTTGCAAAACTCATTGAGTACCTTCAAGACAGAAATGCCAGCTGAGCAGAGCCTACTGCAGTTTCCCAGGGGATGAAGCACTACAGTGAGTGACCTGATTTATTTGCATTTTCTTGCACCATTAGGAGACTGTGGTACTGATGCTGGGGGAAGCAAGTGAGACAGAGCATGGCCTGAAATCCTCCTCCAGGCTAAACAAAGCAGGTATTGATGCAGCCAGCCATCACCATGTCCAAGTGCGTGGAAAAGCCTTTGCAGGAGAGCAGCCACGTCCTGGAGCTGTGCTGTGAGCAGGGCCACAGGCCCTGGGGAGCAGGAGGCAGCACCCGTGTCCTGCTGCTCTTTGGAGCCTGGAGAACAAAGCCTTGCAGGGAGTGTGGAGAGGGGGGTGCCAGGAAGGCCTGAGTGCCCAGGCAGGGGTGCCCAGGCTGCCTTTGGCAGGGCTCTGACATCCTCTGACATCCTCTGACATCCTCTGTGCCCTTGGAGAGTGGCCTGAGCTCCTGTTTGGCCTGCAGAGCAAGGGCATGGTGAGTGAGGCTGGGAGGAAATGGGCTGTGTGAAGGGGAGCAGTGCTGGGGCCATCCCCTGTGCTCAGAAAACTGCTGCCAGTACTCCAGACTGCTGGTCTTCTTTGCCTTTGTCACCACAAGGCTTTGGACAGGTCCCTGAGCACCAAGGGAGCATTGAGCTGCAAAAGTCTTGGGCTGTGTGAGAGAGTCTGTGTCAGGTGCCCTTAGCCAGGAGAGCTCCTTGTGTGTGAGTGCTGTGGCTGGCACAGTCTGGGTGTCCCCACAGTGTCCCCTGGGTGTCCCCACAGTGTCCCCTGGGTGTGCCTCCAGAGTCACACAGAGATGGAGCTCAGCAGGAGACACCACTTTCACTTTCACTACATTTTCTGATCAGAGTCCCAATGTACTTGAGTAAGAGTAGGGAAAAGAGTAAATATGGGGCAAGCAAAGAAATTGTTTCTGTGTCCTTAAAATTAGGATTGTTTTGTTTATTTTTAACCAGCCCTGTGAACAAGTATGCCTATCTGATGAATAGTGCAGTGGGGTATTTGGAATAAATCCACTGACCATGCTAGAAATTGTGTGTGTTTATGCCAATCATTTTTTATGCTCTCACAGGGAGAAGAACTTCACTAAAAGATGAAGTTTGAGGATTTACTCCACTTTGATTTAGCTTTTACTATCAAAGACTTTGCTAGTATGTTGGAGTTTTGGTTTTTGAGAGTTTTGTTCTGGCCTATATTATTCATACAATACCTAAGAGGAAAAAAAACCCACCACTTTTCAAAATCTTTTGATGTGGTGACACAGGGCATTTTTGTTTTTATGGCAAGCTGTTCCTTCAGATGCAAGCCACAGTGTTTGCCTGAACCAGGAGGGGAACAGTGCTTTGACAAGCATCAGATCGATAAATGGGTGCCATTATGAGACATTCTGTGGACACCTGAAAACAAATATGTGAAATTAAGTTTGTATCAGTGAATCAGCCTAGAAATCACTTGCCTGTGGAGCCTGTGATGTGCTTTAGGAGATAACAAGCAAGAGCAGGGAAGCCTGTTCACCTGTGTTGCTAAATTTTTAGCTGCCTCTGGCTCACAGCTTATTGAAAATGATTGTGATTTGGATAAGCTGCTCCTGAAACTTTTGCTTTAAAAATATCTCACAAATTGACTAACATGACTAATTTGATAAAAATTATCTTTTAAATCAACCCTTGTCCTAGGAAGACCTGTGTGTTTTGGTTTCACTTGACCAGTTTTGCTGTCTGAAAGCCTGTCTGCTGAGAGACATGAGCTGTGCCAGTGTGAAGTAGTGCAGCACTGCACAGCAAGGTGCTCTTCATTTTTGATAACTCAGATGTGCCCATAGATACCTGGTTCAATGTGCAAAAGAGACTGTGGCATAAACTGTAGCAAAAACATGGTGATTGAAACTTTACAAAGCAGACTGACCCACTTGGGTCTTTGTTAGGCAGAAGGAAGCAACCTCCTCTTGACTTGTGCTGTTAAACAAGTTAGGGCAAGATTAAAATAGTCTCCAACTTAAAGTCCCTGTCATACAGCTCTATAAATATGAATTTATTTGTAGGAGTATCTGTTGTGGATACTGCAAGTATGCCACTTGCAGTATCCACAACAAAACTTGCTTAGAGGAGTAACTGAACTCGTGTTTAAGTTAGAATCCTTACTTGTTACAGTATTTCACAGATCATCCTTCAGGGAAGCAGAAGAGGAGGAATGTCATCCACCCCTCCCAGGTGGTGGCCAGAGCTGTTGCTCTGGATTTTGGTGCCTGGCAGTCAGGACCTTGCAGGAATGGCTTGGGTATTTGCAGAAGAGGAGATATTTAATCGTGGTCCAAAGAAGTGCATTTTTGTGAGAACTCAGTTGAAAAGACTAAGGAAGGAGGTGTTGTCCAGATGAGAGGATCCTAGGAGATGGGCAGAGGGGATGTGGTGGCACAGGATCTCTGGCAGCAGGGCACAAGCCAGAGTGGGGAGGAAGAAGGTGAGGACAGTGCATCCAGGTCACAGCTCACTTGCCTTCTATCTGCAGCTGTGTCCAGTGATTCCAAGTCTGATGCTGGGTATGTCTCCTGTTAGTGCTGACTCCCAAAATGTCCTGTACCTTCTGTGCCTCTGGCATAAGAAATAGCACCTAGAGCCTGAGGGGAGGGAGAGAAGGGGACATAGGAGAAGCAGAAATGTTTGCAGCTGGTTTGGTAGGTTCTCCACTGGGGAAGGAGTGGGTGCACAAAAGGGTAAGTTTGGTCTCCTCTCCTTTTAGACTTGAGAGTATGTATACTAAACCTGTAGCCTTATTGCCTATGAATTGTGGAGATTTTGATCTTTTCTATGCAGTAGTTTTTTCCCCCTCAGTGGAGCAGTTGCCATGCAGTCTCCAGTTCACATGAATGCTAAACAGAACGACACAAAAATGGTGTTGCTGTAACAAAACCTATTAATAGCTTTGCGGAGAGGCACTGACGCATCTGAATTAAAGCTGGGGAGAATAATCATCTTTGCAGACCAAGTTTTCTCAAGACTTCAAGTGCTCAGAGATGCTTTCAAAGGGCGGTGATTTTCCAGATAGTTTCTTGAAATCAGGCTTGCTTGAGACATTCCAGCTTGGGCTGACACAAGCTGAGGCAAGTGTCTCGAGTCACTGTTGGAAATTTCGGCTGAATGGCTGTGCTCGGAGCACTGCTGAGCAGTATCACAGGATACCTTCTGTTTTCCTTTAAATATCTGGTTTATTTAACAACTGTTACTTCCAAACACAAAACATTTTCAGTGTGTTGCTGGAACAGAGCTCTGGCAGTGAGAGGTGGGTATGGATGGAAGTGCAGAGGGGCTGGTGCTGCCAGGCTTTCTGGTGGCAGTGCTGCACCCCAGGGATTTCCATGAGTTTGACTGCTGGCCTGCCTGCCCAGGCATCTCCCTCCCTGCACCTCTGCCAAACTGGGGTGCAGTTTATTGGTTTAGCACCTGGCAGCACAGTCCTGGCACAGAAGGATGTGGTGAGTGGTACCTCCAGACCCTGCTGCTCCAAGTGCAAGAGCTGGTGTTGCCTGATTTCCCACGCTGAGCCTGGATCTGAGCTGCAGCTGGTGACAAGGAGAGCTAAGGACCTTTGTTTTGGGCCATTCAAATTACTCCAGCTAAAAGATGCTTATCACAGATACTAAAAAAAGTTACACTCTCTTCTTTCAGGTCTAAGTGTAGTACCCCAAGATAAGAGTATTAAGATCAATTTGTTGTTGGTACCATGCTGGGTAGAGGCTTGCAGATGCTCCATGACAAAAATGTAATTGCCAAGAATGTTGGTTTAGTTCAACATATAATCACAGTGTGCAGAGCAAGCTCATAGTCTCTTGCTGGTTACCTTGGTAGAGCTTTGGTGTCTGGACTTCCTGTTTTTGCAAATGTACAATCCCCATATTATCCCCTAATTATTGTTCCCTTAATGGAATATGTACATATTTGGAATACAGGCTTACCAGAACTGTCTCTGTCATATGAAGTTTGTCTAAACCCCGTGTTTTAATACAAGTATTTCAGAAAGCGAAGTAGAGCCTGTTTTTGGTGAAGTACAGGAGATTTTTGCCTTTTTCTTTTCATTATGGTGTCAAGTTTATTATGATTCCTTACACATGTGAATAAAAACAGCCAGATCAGAAGGAAAATTGGCACTGATTTGGGCTCAGATTTCAGAGCTGCACTGCAACATGCTGGTTTCTTGTGAGACAAGGCCATTTACCTTTCTGAGACAAATCTTTCCCAAAGAATGTTCTTTGAGCTGTTGAGAAACATCATACTGGATTTTTCCTGTGGACTCCATCAGGCTTTTTGGTTATTACTGGTGGATAACTAAACCATCTGTGTAGGAGTGGGGAATTTATGGCAAAGGCTTGCAGAGGGCATAATGGACAGACTCAACAAAAGAGGTGGAAAGAGATGTGCTCTCAATCCTTCTGTGCTTTACAGGAGGATTTGCCTTTGTTTCTCTAGGGTTGCCTTGTCATTTTCTGTGGAATTTTTTGCTTTTGTTGTTTTTTTAAACCACCACGCTGGTATTTGTTTTATTTTAAGACTGGTCAAAGATGAGATACACAGTTCATTTCAGACAGCTCAATGTAATTGGTCTCATCTGTCAAGTGTTCTCAGGCAAGGTATGGATGTATCTTCTGAGAGGACAGCACAGAAAATATGGACTCTACTCAGGTTTTCATTATTTTTTACAGGACACAGGTATATCAGTCAAGCTGCAGCTAAAATTGATGTGGATTTTGATTATGATGGACCTCTGATGAAGACAGAAGTTCCTGGACCACGATCTAGAGTAAGTTTCCGAAGTATAGTAACTTGGTGTTTTGCATCTTTAACTGTGTCTAACTTGCTAGAAAACAGATTTCATTCCAAACCTGAAATCTGATATGGATAAACATGATTCCATAAGTCTATGCCCACTTTTATCAGGAAGCTGAGAATGAAAAGCTCATGAGTGAAATGCCCCTCTCTAAAAGGCAGATCTGAATCTCAAATCCCATATGGAATACCTCAGAGCAAAAGAGCATTATTTTAATAGAACATCTCATCAGGCTTGGTTAATTGTACTCCTGCTATAATAGAAACTGTTTATTATATGAAATAATGCTTTGGTTCTGAAATGAAGCAAGAGTTTGAATTTGCTGGATGTTGTTTTACTCTGGCAGAGTCACCATTTGTGCATGAGCTTTGGTTTTTGTGAGGTTTTTTGGTTTTTTTAATAAAAAGGAGCAGTCTTTCTAGAACCAATGTACCAGTATCCCTTCAGTATGACTCTGGCTTTTCTTATTTTCTGATTCCTCTCTTGTTTTCTCAGTTCAGCTGGGCAATATAGAAGAGGAAGCTTTCCCTTTTTGGAGATTTACAGTTAAATCTGTGTTTGCAGCCATTTAGCTCTATATGCCACAGGTCATAATTTTGACTGTAATATTTGCAAGATGCACCATGAAAGTTTCTGTGGCAGGTAGAGTTTCCTGGTAAGCACACAGGACTACAAAGTTTACATGTGATTAATGAGATCATAAAAAAGAAATACACATTCTCCGTCAGTATTTGTTAATTACACACCTGAGACTGACATTTGGTTTTTCTGCAGGAATTAATGAAGAAGCTGAATGGCATTCAGGTAATTTGTCAAGTTTTCTGTGTTTTGGGGGATGTTACTACTTTGATTTCAGAACTTGTTTTAAAATCCTGGCTTGTATGTTTGTGCCACCAAGAAAGGTGAAAAACTGACTCCAGGTTTCCACACTGAGTACATTATGTGTGGTTTATATATGCATTTGAATAAAACCTTTTGTAGTATATTTTGAGTACTGCAGGATCATTTTGCTAGCATCAGGGGGTTTTCTTTTAACATATGTGTTTAAACTGTGTGTGTTTAAAGAAAAAATCTTGGAGTTATTACAGAGTAGCCAGTAAAAACAAGCTATATTGGGGTTTAAAAGTATGCCAGCCTAAGTAAATAGTGCCTTCCTTAAGATGAGCAATTTCTCCAAGTCTGTGCTTCATTTCTGCAGAAAAAGTAAAGACTTGCCCTTTTAACAGTCATTATAAAAATAGCTGTACAGTTATTCCCGTGCAGTGAATATAATGTGTCTTTTTATCCTCACATTAGATATTTTTATCAGATTTTGCTGTATAACCATTAGTTACACCTTCCTACATACTGCCACTTTTTAAAGCACTAACTGTGTTTTTTTTCTTGAAGAATGCAGAAGCTGTGCACTTCTTTTGCAATTATGAAGAGAGCCGAGGAAACTACCTTGTAGATGTAGATGGCAATCGTATGTTGGATCTCTACTCTCAGATTTCTTCCATCCCAATAGGTAGGAGACAGATGTACCAAAATGGTTTGTTTTGTTCTCAACCTGTCATTTTCTTATCTCAGGCACTACCAGGGAAGTTGGTTGATTCACTTAAAAAAACAGAGGTGACATAATGAACAGCTTGTTGTGATCAGGGACAGCTCACTGCTGTGTATCCAGACCCACCACTACAGAGTACTTGAAAAAACTACAAATTCAATACCTAAAGCTCACTTAAAGTGCAAAATGGTGCCTGGAAGAAGCACTGGTATTAATCTCAGTTTGAACATGCAAGTTCTAGAATTCAGGTTGTCTTTGTTGTACCTTTGTGATTTTGTAACAGTATGTTACTGTTTAAACATTAACAAGCATAATGTAGACATTTTAATGTGAAATTATATGCTTTAGTTAACATTTCTATCTCAAAATAAGTGGGGGAAAAAAGGAGTGTGCCATGTGGTGGCAGCTCATTTGTCTGAGGGAGCAGACACTGCCTGGCAAGAGTCAGCTGATTGCTTTGTGAAGCCTTTCAACCAGAGGCAAGGCAGAAATGTGAGCCCCAACTGCAAGGCATACAGGTTTTAGTAGGAGTTCAGTTCAGCCCAGTTTCTTTGCTCCTCATCCATGGATCCTCTGCTTAAAAATACTCTTCTCCAGAAGCAAAAAGAGCAGAAGTGCTGGAGTAATTTCAGAGGTATATCTTGTGCTATGTATAGAAACTGTGATGACTGAAAATCATCTCTACAGGCTTCCTTTCCTGGGAAACAGAATTTGATGATGTTCAGGTTGTTACCAAATTTTTGGCGTCTAAGACCTTGTGACTGTGGTGGGTGTTCATTTATCCCAGTCTTCTTTGCAGCCAGTGTTCTGTCCCAGAACACTCAATCACTGTAACCATTCCAGAGCCCTGCAATGTCTGTAGCTTATTTCCCCCAGCACAAGTTCTCACTGTGTTGTATCCTTCAGAGGCTTCACTGAGATAACTTGGCCATTGCTCACGTGGAAGTAGGGGTGAGACACAGGAGCACAATGCTTGTATGCCAATGAGCTTGGATTTTAGGTTCCTAGAGAAGGAGATGCATTTAGATCATGGCTTCCCATTCTTCACCCACAAAATCAATTTGGAGAAACAAGTCTTGGTCATGTAATCAAATACACACTCCAAAGTATGAAAGTCAGTGCATGCTCCAAAAGAAATTGTCCAGACAGTGCACTGAGGTTTTCTGACCTTCTGGTGCTGGGTGGTGCAAACACCTCTTTTAATATACTTTTGTATATAAAATATTGAAGTATTATGGAGGAAATACATTCTTAATGGGCAGGGGCTCTGCAGTTTACTTTCTCTGGTTGATTGAAACTGGTGACATAGGACAAGACTCCAGTGCTGTGATTGACCCTCCTAAGGCATGGAGTTCCTCCTTCACACCAGGCAATGCCTTCCCAAGGACAAGCTGGGTTTTTATACTGGGGAACTCATTCCTCAGTCCCAAAGGCACTACAGCACTGTGCTTCTTGCACCTTCTCAGGTAATGGCTCTGGGATGTGCAGCAACAAAGAGCAAAGGGAAATTTAATACTTACAGGCTGAACCCAAGTCTAACACACATCATTAATTTATATGTTTCAGTTATACTGAATGACAAGATTATCTGCAGCTGCCCAGGTTACTAATAATGTCCCTCTTGGTGACAGAGGCAGGGTCTGGACTGGGAGAGCAAAACAAGATCATAAGGTGCTTGTTAGTCATCTGTGCTTATCTCTCTGCAAGTAAATCCAATAAAACCTTGCATGAATCTGTCAGGACTCCCCAAGATTTAATAATGATCTGTTACACTAGAATATATTTATCAGCAGAGGTTGAGAGGTAATAAGTGCCTGTGTGGAGAGATAAGAAATAAAGTATAAAAAACCTCTGGCCAAAGGTGCTCTGGGCTGTCTCTTGATGAAAAACAAAAATTAAAAGGGTTTTTTACCTCACTTTTATGGGCAGGAGTAGCACAGCATAGTCCTTTCATCCTGCATCTATTCTGTCTAATAGAGTTGAAACCCCATGGAGCCAAATGGAAGAGGGATGTTATTGACATGTTTCCAGCAAACATCCTGGAATAGCAAATGAACCAATGTGCTTTTCAGTGCTGGGAAGGTCTGTTTTGTTTGGGGAGATGCAGAGAGGTGTAGTTTGATATTATTGACAGCAGCCTGCTGCTCAATTCAGATCATTCTTTGGGCTTTCTCTATTTCATTATTTTAGCAGGCTCTAGTTGTTTTTCCCTTTGCAGACAGGCACAGTGATGAGCCTGGAGGACATGTACGTTCCTGTCACACTGATCCAGACACACAGCAAGAGTGATGAGACAGGTGCCCTTCCTTAGAGCCAGCTCGGTCACCTCTGAGAGGATTGTAACACTGCAAACACTTGTGCTGGTCACAGCACTGAAAGGAGTTAGTGCCTGTTTGCCATGCCAGCCTGGAGCTGTTTGACTTGTCTACCACAGTTACATAATGGTTATTCAAGCATTTAGTTCTTCCTGGTGTTAGCTCCTGACTGTGAGCACACATGGCAGCTCAGCTTCTGGCACACAGCCTGACTCTGTCACAGCAGCTGGGCTTTGAGGGTCCTTCCTTCACTGGGGCCCCTCTGAGGAGGCACAAGGATGAGGGAGTGTCAGGAGGAAGAGCAGACCACTTGGCCTGAAGTGAAGAGAAAGGGAGAAAGATTCTCTGTGAGTGCAAAAGGATAAATCAGAGGTAATAGAAGTTTGTGTTATGTAAGAGAATGGTATCTCTTACACAATGGCATTCACATATGCAACAGCAACAGGATTACAGGTTCTTACAAGCAGCACCAGAGTTGATCCTTGAGATTCCTAAAACACTTGGTTTATTCTCAAAGGGGCTCTCAGTGGCAGCCACAGGTTCAGTTCTCAAGGACACAGCTCACAATGTGTCGTTCCCTGTAGCTGAACAACTTCCCATGACAGCAGATGTCATGCAGATGTAGTTGTTCTGTGTCCCAGATAGCCACTATTATTATCTTCATAATAGTTTTAACAGATTTATCAGCGTGACATGCTGCTAAAACAATATGGATATTCTTTTGTTTTCAGCTAAAGTATTCAAAACTGAATTTAATTGATTTGTTAACACAGTTGCCTAATGCTCCATTGCTCAAACAGGATAATCAGGGCTGTTGTCATTCCACTGGAATGGGGATTCAGAAGCACAATAAGCTTTTGTAACAAAATTACCGTGGTCTGACTTCTTGAGCAGTAGGGAAGATGAGGGTTCCAACTGTTTCTACAAGGAAATGTAAAAGATGATGTTAATCTCTGGTTCTGGCATTTCATCCATTAGAGATCAGGCTTAAAATGAAATTTCTGGCCTCCTTCGAAGATTATTTTTTTAACAGCAGATAAATTGGTTTTGCCTGTAAGCAAGCAAGTTATCCTGTAGACTATTAATGGAGATAAATTAAGCACCTTCATTGTGTTAAAACTGAAGCTGTCTTAGTTTCTTAGTAAGAGGGATAAATCATTGCATTTTCCAAGCAAAACTTTGTCAAAATAAAGAAATGGGTGTGCCACAGGCCCCACAGCAGTGCTGTGCTGTGCTCTGCACCCAGACAGGCTGCTGGGAGACAAAGAGCCCAGAGGTTTGTCCTACTTCTAAAGAAGTCCCATCATTACTAGTTAAAAATAGACAAGTTGCACATAAACAGTCAAACATTAAGATATAGTTATTCTCTAGATTATGCTTTGCATTACTTCATTGAAACCAGATAAAAATAACTGTTTTCTTTCTTTGTTCTTTTTAATTAGGTTACAGCCATCCCTCTCTGATCAAGCTTTTACAGCAGCCACAGAACCTGGTAAGTGAATTAGAACATGAAGTACCTGAAGGAGTTCTCTATCTCCTTGTTGTGGGCTCTTTTTTTCTTAGACTGATAGTGAATGCTAATGATTCAATTTAATTCATGATAGGATCTTCTTGCTTTACTTCTCACTAGATGAAAAGAGCTTTGTAGTGTTTAAGACACCAAAACCTCTGGGAAGTTTTACAAAAAATAAACATTTGGGTGGTGCAAGCAGTTGATATGTTTGCAGACACATTTAAGTCGTAATTCAAACATAATGTCTCAAATTAACCATTTTAATAATGTTTTCTGAAGAATTTTTGAGCATGAAAGCAAGACCAAAACCTTGAGAGAGAATGCAGTATCTTGGCCATGGTGCCCTACATCTGGTGTGCTGTGGGAAGCATAGGGTTTGTTTTTATAAAGTTTTAAGGGGAGAGTGGCTGATTCCTGTCTCCTAAGTGCATTCCAGCAGAGCAAAGAAATGCAGACATTTGAGTTTCCTGAGCTGATTTCCTTTATGGAATACTCATGTCTTCAGGTGAGAAATTCTACCTTTCCCAGGACTGAAATACTTCAAGTTTAAAAAAACAACCCTCCCCCGCAAAAAAAACAACAACAAAAAAAAAAAAAACAGGACTGGAAATGCTGGAGTTGTCAAAGGCAGATCTGGATATTTTGGAAGGTCTTACTTACATTAATTCATAAAGATGATTTCTGAGAATAATATCCTCACTATAATGCAGCAGTAAGCAAAGTCAGATTTAAAAAACAAAACAAACAAAAGTCCCAAAACCAGTTAAAAAATCAAAAAGCCCTGTTGCTGGTGGCAGTTGGTGATTTGCCCAGTGGGGAAGGGCAGGTGACACTTCTGGAAGCCTGCAGTGAGGGAACTCCTCCAAAGTCCCACATGAGTGGCACAACTTCAGTTAGTGCTAGCAAAGGGATTGGTGTTTTCCTGGAGGGACTTCTTGTTTGGTTTGTCTGTAATGCTCCACATACCCTCTCTGTGGCCAGCTCTAAACATTAAATGTGCTTCTATTTCTTTGAGCCCACAGCAGCTCAATGTCAATGTTCTGTTTTTCTCAGTTCTGGGTATGCCATTTACTATAAAATTAAAATACACTTTCCTGCTTAATGGCAGATGTTGTCATGTGACAACCCATAATCAAATTCACAATGAATTTGTGGTCTTCTCTCTTTAACTTGATACGAAAATTTAATTCTCAACTGAGATAAAAAGTCAAGATTTCTCATGGCTACTAAACAAAAAGTTTGTGTTAACCTATCATTAGCATCCTTGCTTAGGTTTTTTTTTAGCTTGAGTCTGTTGAAACAGTGTTTTGGAAGTAAGACACTTAAGCAATTTAGAGAGTCCTAGCTCATCCAGTGTTTCTGTCTTGTGTGATAGTTGTTTTCCCTGAGAATGCTGATGAAATGTCCTTACAGGTGCAGGGTGACCACTTATGCCTCTTGCTGTGCCTCACACATGTTGGAATGAATGAGTATTGGTGTGGAGGAGGACTGAAAGATGCTGATAAATGTGCAAGCTTGAGCTGCACTGAAAAATGAGTGTTTTGGGGAGGTAGTGTGTTCCCTCTGGAGACCCATTGAGACTTATCAAAGCTCAACCTTTAATTTCTTGTTCAACAAGAAAAACAACAAACAAAAGAAAAGGGCAATAAAGCTGCTTGGCAGTTGGCAAATTTATTGAGCTTGTCCTTCTCTGAGAAAATTTAATTTAAAATAAAGAGTAGCACAGTATGAATCAAATAAGATTACCCACAAAGACTAAGAGCAGCAATGAATCAATTTTAATCCATGACACAATTTAAATTAATTGCATAAATGTGACATTCATCTCCATTAGTGGACTGGGGAGGCTGAGGGGCTTTTTCCAGTGCTGCTCCTTAGAAACCCCTGTGTGGGCTGCAGGCTGCTGTTCCCTGACACCAAACTTACCTTTCCCAAAGGTGTGAATCCTGATGTGGGCAGGTTGCAGCACCACTGAAATTGGAAGAGACCTCAGGTGGTCTTGGCCAACCTCCTGCTCCAAGATGGGTGGCTGTGAGATGAAAGCAGGGTGCTCAGGGCTTTATCTGGGACCTTGAGACCTCCAGAAGAGCAGCCTGTTTCACTGCTTCACTGTTCCCTTCCTGCAAAACCTTTTCCCTATACCCAAATCAGTACTTCTCACGCTTTGACTCATGCCCATGGCTTCTCATCTCCCACTGCAGAGCCTGGAGCCTGGCTCCACCTTCCCAGTGTCCCAAAATGGTCTGTCTTGAAGCTCAGTAAGGATGAAAATGCTGCCATCCTAACTGAATTTAGCTACTCAAACTGAAAGCAAGTAACGAAGATTTTAAAGCATATTTCCTATGTATAAAGAAAATGGAGATTGAGCAGGTAAAATGGCAATATTGAAGAGGAAATGTCAGTGTGAGTTAGCATGACCTTCCCTAAGGTGTCCTGCAAGAATAAAGTAGAAAGGATTAGACAGAAAAACATATGCTAAGGTAGGAATAGTAATCCCTAGCTTAAAACTTGTGCCATGACACAGTTTCCTGCCTGGTATTTGTGGTTAGAATGGAATGAAATGGAACTGCTTTGATATCAACATATTTTCCATGTGATAGTAAGACCTATTAATTTCTCTTCCTTTGTCTTTTTAGAGCACTTTTATCAACAGACCTGCCCTAGGGATTTTACCTCCAGAGAACTTCACAGAGAAACTGCATGAGTCTTTGTTATCAGTAAGTTTGAGATACCCATGGACTGATCACCATTATTATCATTGCTGTTATTATCACTTTGCACTGTACTTGTGTTCAGTATTTCAAGAATAATTTTCTGTCTTTGCTGGCAGGTGGCTCCTAAGGGCTTGTCACAGGTGATGACCATGTCTTGTGGATCCTGCTCTAATGAAAATGCCTTTAAAGCAATATTCATGTGGTACAGAGTAAGTAAAACATTAAGATATTTTTGTAGGTTCAGATGACAAAATGGTAAAATAATCAAAATTGTTATTGCAAAACAAAGTGAGGCTTGGAGGTTGTCTTGCTCATGATGTTCTTTATATCCAATCTAGTATAAAATTTTTACTAAAATGCCTTCATCTAAGCTTTTACTTTATATTCACACAACTTTAGAAGTTAAAAAGGAAAGGAAATAAAGAAAATACAGATTGTAGTCAGTATGTGAAAGCCATAGTCAGGGTCTTCCTTGACTCCAGTCTCGAATACCAGCATTACTGGTTTATGGTTCAGCCATAAATGCATTGGTTACAGCTACAGGAACACTCATGTTGGGTTGTTTGGGTTTTTTACAGAACAAGGAGAGGGGCCATAATAATGTCACAAAAGAAGAACTGGAATCTTGCATGATTAACCAGGTAACATTAGTTCTTTACCCCACCTACAGATGTACCAATGGTTGGGGCTTGGAAGGGAAGATTGGGAGGAAAAGTTTGGCTTGCTACATGTGAAGTGGAACCTGGGCTTTGTACATTTTGGAAATGGTGAAATACAGACTGCTCCCAACAAATATCAAGGAGTCATCAGGAATGCATGGGGGTGCAGCACAGGGGAGCCCCAGCCTCTCCTCACTGAGCCCCCCAGGCACAGGCACCCTGTAAACATGTGCTCCTGATCTGTGTACCAAGGGGTGACTGTGCTGCGGGCTCAGCCTTGTCTGAGCTCACCCGTGATGTCAGACCACAACATAAAACCGAGGCTTTGGCAGCATTGGTGCTGGGCTTTGGGGCAGGTTCAGGGGGTGACCACTGTACCTGTTGAAGGGGAGACTGTAACACTTTGTGGTTCCTGATGGAAGAGGAGCTCAGGGGGCAGCAAGGGGGATGTGAGCCCCTCTCTGACCCCGCTGTGTGCTCTGCTTGCAGCCCCCCGGCTGCCCTGACTACGCCATGCTCTCCTTCATGGGCGGCTTCCACGGCAGGACCCTGGGTAAGCTGTCCCTTGTGTCCCCCAGCTCACTGAGCTTGTCCTTAGACACATAGTGCCACTGGAGAAGCTGTAGGTTCATTAAGGTTTGCCTTGGGAGCCCCACCAGCACTGGAATGTTTGAGTGACAGTAGGAATTGATTTTATGTTTTTTAAAAAATTCTTTTCAGACAGGCTCTTATTTTCATGCTGAATCTGCAGTTCCCTTTTTGTACTTGTAAAAATACAACTCCTGGGGTAAAATCACTACAAACATGCTGTCCCTCACTTTGGCTGGTTTATATCAGCTCAGTCCCTGTTCTAAGCATGTTACCTGAGAGAGTTGTGACTGTGAGCTTTGTGAGTAGTTGTCTTTGGAGGGATGAAACCCACCTTGTCTGAGCAACCTGTTCAGACTGACAGAGCTTCTCCTGCTCTTCTGGAGCAGTGCATGTGGAAACTGATGCTTAAAATCTAGAGCAATCCATTCAAGCCTGACTAAATCCAATTACACAGTATTTCAGAAGACAGTAAAAACACAGAGCAGTTAGGAGAATTCTACAGTCATGCCATTTTTTACCTCCTGGTAGCTTTTTTCTTGTATTGTTCGTAGATGGGTATTAATTTAATTTTTCCCTCTCTGGGCATAGGTTGCTTAGCTACAACTCACTCTAAAGCAATTCACAAACTGGACATTCCCTCACTGGACTGGCCTATTGCTCCATTTCCAAGACTAAAGTATCCCCTGGAGGACTTTGTGAAAGAGAATCAACAGGAAGAAGCCCGTTGTTTAGAGGAGGTAAAAAATTCCTTGGCAGCTCTCTGTTGTTTTTGATTTGAAATAATGAATAGTGTTGGTAGGATTAGTGCTTTTCACTAAAAGAATGTTTTCAGGGCTTGGAACAGCCTGTGAGTGCACCAGCATTCACTGTTGTTTACAGTCAGACTCTTCTCCCTGCCAGCTTACTGGGAATACAGGGCTGCATGAGTGATACCAAAGTGAAATTTCACCCTCAGAACTTCCTTGTATCTCAGTGAACTCATCTGCCAGCTCTTGCCAGAGGGCCATGAGCTGAGAGATAACCCTCTCTGCAGAGAGAAACTCTCTGGAGGGAGAAACTCTAACAGTATTTCAGCCTTTCCAGCTTTTCCATGGCAGCTTCTGGCATAAAGCTGATTGTGCAGGGTTGGACCTGTGGGTCCACTTAGCCAAACCTGCCTGACTTCAGAGAGCACAGAAAGCACAGCAAATGGCTTCCCTGGGGCTGCTCCAGGGTGGCTTTGGTGGGAGAAATGCAATGCTGGGTGCCATTATTTTAAAAGCAAACAAACCAACCAAAAAGCCAAATGTTTCCTTAGCAAGTCTGTTCTTGGTTTACTGGCCCCCTTTGGAAACCATTGCTTTGCACAGCCTGCAGGGGCTGTGGCCCTGAGGACTGTGAGGGGGATTTGAGGGGGATTTCAAGCACAAACACACCATTAATTGCAGCAACTGGCACTAGGAGGTTAATGAGAATTATCTGTCAGCCCCTTACAAGATTTCTGCACTATTTCATCTGATTAATTTTAATATATCTGAAGTGGGTGATTGGAAAAAGTGAATTTTCCAGATTACCTCTTCTAGTACATTAGCAGAGTTTTGGTTTCTGACACAAAATCTATGCCCTTCCATATCACTTAGGTGGAATGACAGCAGTGGCACAGTGAGCTGCAGTGGTGCTCAGCATGCTGCCAGCTGAACCTGCCTAGAGCTTTCACAACACTGTAGATAAATGTACAGCTAGTTACAGTGTGATTAGGGCATGACTTAAACCCATACAGGAGCAAGAAGGCAGTGTTAAATGCTGGAGGAGCCACTAGTTAATCCTTTGTGCCTCCTGGTATCTTTATAGCTGGGAATGTCCATGCAAAGTTGTAGTTCTGATGAGATTTAATCTATCTGGGGGGAAATGTACAAATGTTCTGGAAGGAGGATGTACCATAAATGTTTGATTCACAGGTGGAAGACCTGATTGTAAAGTACAGGAAAAAGAAGAAGATTGTGGCTGGAATCATTGTGGAACCAATACAGTCGGAGGGTGGGGACAATCATGCTTCAGATGACTTCTTCAGAAAGCTGCGAGATATTGCCAGAAAGGTAATAAAACATTTCTCTGTCACAAAGTTTGGACAAAATAGTCCATAAAAACCCCACGTTGCCAGGTGACATGAGGAGCTCTTTCAGCAGAGTTGTCTGAAAAGGCAGCTTTTCATGCCCCCTAAACTGACCAACTCATGCTGCTGGAACTGCCTCTGTGCCACATAATGGCCAACTCCAACTGGCAGCAGAGACTTCATATTTCAAACAAAGCCCCTAGAAATGACACTCTGCTTCCCTCAGGGGCTTTGAAAATGCCACCTCTGCTCCTCCCAGATGTTTTCAGGTATCCTCTAGACATGCTCAAGACTATATAAAAACATGTACTTGATGAGTACGAGTAGAAAATAAGTTTCTAGTGCCTTCCTGAAAAAACAGCTGAATTTTTAACTGTGAAATCTGACGTGAGTGGCATTGGTGGAGGGGTTGAGGAGAGGAGGTTGGGGCAGTGAAGGGAGAGGAAGGAGGGGTGTTGCCTGTGATTGGCTTGAGTTGATGTGTTCATTAAGGGAGGTGTTTCTGGTTTGGGAAGGAGGGCTCACATTCCCTGCTCCTCACTCTGTCTCTGCAGCATGGCTGTGCATTCCTGGTGGACGAGGTGCAGACGGGAGGCGGCTGCACAGGAAAATTCTGGGCCCATGAGCACTGGGGCCTGGATGACCCAGCTGATGTGGTAACGTTCAGTAAGAAGATGATGACAGGAGGATTTTTCCACAAGGAGGAGTTCAGGCCAAATGCTGTAAGATTTCTGATGAAACTTGAACTCTGTGCTAGTTGGTGACCCCCTGAGGAGGGACTGTAACATCCATGGAAGGGACAAGGTTTCCTCCAGCAGTGCTGGTTCAGCTGGATGGGGCTGCTGTTTTACAGAACCTTGCTGTGGGCTCACACAACAGTTGTCATCACCTCTTCACTTGTATTCCAGTTGTTGTCAGTCACCAAGGTCATAAAGCTGGTGTGGGGAGAGGAGAACTGGGTTAAGCCTAATGGAATAAAACTTCAGCACAAAATCCAACCACAAACTGACACCTTCTCCTGTAGGGCAACTTGAGAATTTCAGAGCTTGTATGTCAGCATTACAGATTCTGTCAGCAAGATTTCTTCTTTGCACTAATGACATTTTAGATGTAATAATTTTTTAAAGTCAAATTAAGGGGAAGAACATAAAGCTTGATGTAAAAGCCTTACAGATGATGCTGATTTCCTTGTTATCTATAGCTGTGTTTCAATGAGATGTCAGAGTAGCAAGGCAGAGTGCACTAAATGAAGTGAACATCCTGTGTTTCAGCTCAGCAATGGGGTTTTGCTTTACAACATAAAAAGGGGGATTGATGAGATTAGTGCATGCCTTTTCATACACCACATGTTTGCACTGCCAGTGTGATGCCTTGCTTTTCTTAATTTACACTAATTTGCCTGTTAACATGTTCCACAACTCTTTTTCCACCCTTTCCCAAGCCCTACCGGATTTTTAACACCTGGCTTGGAGATCCATCCAAGAACCTTATGCTTGCTGAAGTCATTAAGGTTATTAAAACAGAAGACCTTCTAAACAATGCAACCCATGCTGGGAAAGCACTACTGACTGGGCTGCTGGATTTGCAGGTAAACATCTGGGAGGATTGTAGGTAAGAAGGAGAAATTTGCTGCTGAAGTAGGCTCTGACCTCATCCAGTTTAAACACTTGGACTGAGGAACTCCAGCTGGAGTCTAGACCATTATAACTTCAACACAGGCCTGAATAACTCTGTGTCCCATTTGGAATTGAAGTAAACTTTCTTTTACTGACTTAAAAAATGCTGGGTTTATATAGCTTAATCCAATAGAAAGGGTGATCCCCAAAATGTCTGAAGGTATGTGCTGCAGTTAATTGAATTACTTTGCTATAAGGTTTTGTTACTGTAAGCAGCTGGTATTTCCTTGTCCTAAAGTTGTTTTTAAAGGAAGGTGTTTTTGTATTTTGTTCTGCTGGGCTGTTGCAATAAGAAAATTGTATCTTTTCCTCCCTTGTTTAAGGGAAATTCCTTACAGCTTCTTCTGTGGGGCTCTACAGAGAGGCATTTAAGGATAGGCTTGCAGGTGCTCACCTCCCAAGGGCATTTTGCACAGAAGAATCCCAAACACAATCTCTGCTCTCTCCACACCTTTAAGACATAGCAGGCAGGAGAACAGAAAATACTACCATCTCATACTTTGGAGGGCCAGGATACAACTAGTCCTGACAAAAGATTGCTCTTCCAAAAGAAAAGGATTTTGATTGAGAACAAGGGGTGCAGATGCTACTGGCAGGTGTCTCAGTGCAGGGTAATAATGAGCTGGTTTCTAGCCCCAGTGCCAATGGTTTATGCTCAGGTTTTCCTGGAGTCCACTGTAGATGTAAATAAGGTGTGTAAATAATGTTTGTTCCAAAGAATATTTTACTTGGGTCAGCTTCATTCTCCCTGCCTGCTTTGTTGGGCTCTGCAGGCTGAGCAGGACACGAGGCCATGTGAGCCACGCTGCACTCCAGCGGAGCGAGGAGGCAGCAGGGTTTCCACCTGGCACAGCCAGCCTTGCCACCAGGTGCCCTCTGTTGCAGCACCTGCCATGTGCTTGTCTGTCCTCTCTCTGCAGGCTCGTTACCCCCATCTCATCAGCAGAGTGAGAGGAAGAGGAACATTCTGTTCATTTGACACTCCAAATGATGCAACTAGAAACAAGTTAATTACAATAGCCAGAAACAAAGGTAAGAAACTCTGTGTGTGGATGAGCTTCACATGATAAACAGCAGCATTCAGTGTGAAAGTAGTGCTTCACATTTTCCTTTTCATATCATGTATGAGTATTTCAGTGTCAGAGGACAGTACTAAAATGAAAAGGTTGGATTTAGACTTTGCTGGAAATACTTGTCAGAGACCTCAGAGCAGTCTGTTGCATGGTGTGTACATTTACCAGTCTCTGCAGGTCTGAGCTTACTGGAAGAGATCTGTGTAGAGCATGAGTTTTTGTGACATCAGGTTCAGAGTCCTCTTCAGTGACTTTAGGTGCCCATGGACGTGGCTTGCTTCTAGAAATGGGAAAGTTAGAAGAAAGTTAATGTCACTCAGGAAAGCACAGGGAAGAAAAACTATGAGTTTTATAAACACGTAATTCCTATACCTAGGAATACCTAATGGTGAAATACAAGTGCCTAAAATGGGCCCAGATCTACAGTGCCATCCCTCTTTTCCCACAGAACTGGTGACAGCTGCAGACAGGCCCCAGGTATCAAGAGGGGAACCTTAGGATCCACACTTAACATTTTCTTTGAACTCAAATGTGTGGGCCCTGTGTTTGCTGCTGTCTGTTTTTGTTGTTACCCCTGTCTCTTGAAAGAGGCAGGCAGGGTGTATCTAAACTGTGGTGAAACCAAAATTTTAGAGTGTAAAAGACACAATTTTTTGTTCTTGGAAACTAAGCCAGCAGGAAGAGAAGGCAAATGGTTTGTTTCATGGTAAACCAAGACTCTGCTTTGAGGCAGGGTAAGCTTAGCTTAGTTATATGGGTTCTCACTGCTCAAACATTTCTAAGAATTGATTTTGGGCTAAAAAGTGCATTTAAAGCACTGCAGGGAGAGGTTTCCAGGCACTGAGACACTTAAACTTCTTGTCATTAAAAACTAATTAGTTTAAAAACCAATGCAAAGAAACCTCTGGCACCAAGATACTTGACCAGGAGAGTACTGCAGCTCTGAAATCTCAGATGCTGTTTGAGCTTTGTGCTGGATGGATTCTTGTAATTGCTATCAAGATACAATACTCCAAGTGTTTTATAGAACAGCTCCAGGCACCCACAGTGTTTTTCTAAGCTGCAGTGAAGCTTGAGGCCATTCACACCACAATGTGCTGTGAATCATGGTGTGGCTAGCAGGATTTGGGGAGCTTCTGTTGGCCTTCCACAGCGAGGCTATTGTCATTCAGAGACCTGAATTTTTCAGGATATTTGACAAAGATAGAAATTACTAGAGGGCCTATTCTGTTCTCATTTCAGGTGTTGTTCTGGGAGGCTGTGGAGACAGATCCATCCGTTTCCGTCCAACACTGATCTTCAAGGATCACCACGCGCACCTCTTTCTGAACATTTTCAGTGACATCTTAGCAAACTTCAAGTAAAAAGCAGTTCCCTCGCACTGAACAGCTGATTATGAAATTAGTTTGCATTAATTCATGTCTTCTCTACTTACAGGATAAGTGTAAAGTCATAAACTGAGGTTTGTGTTCTGTCTGTAATCCTGCCCAAGGCAAGCTGCTCCATGCACACGCGCCCCAGGCAGAGCATTGGCACTGGTCACCAGCAGGTACATGCAGCTGTCCCTCACTGTGCATACCCTAGAAAATGTGGCCTGGTGCATTCCCTAGAACCTCCCTCTTCTGGCCTGGGCCATGTTAACTGCAGAGTCCTCCCTACAGACATGTCCCTGACTCTCCGGTGTCTGAGCAGGGCCTGGTACAGTCTGTTTCCACAGGTGACCCTGGTAGATTTGCGTCCAGAAGCAGCAACAAGTGTGGCCAAACGCTCAGAGCCACACACCTGCCACACAGAGTGCCGTCCTCTAATGGCAGCTGGAATAAAATCGGTGTTTCAAGGAAAGCTCTGCTTTCCACCACTGCCAAGCACAGTATTTTACAGAATAATTTCCAGCTTTATTCCTTCGAGTACAGGCATCTGCCACACCAACTGCATCAGGGCACTGTCAGCTCTGCCCAGCCTGCACTCACTGCTTCACTGGTGCCCTCAGCCACACCTACAGAGCTGCAAGTGGCACTGAAGCCATTGTCCTTTTGTCCTCATCATGGATGGGTTTTAAAACTTTTGACTTCTCTTACAAGCAGACTTGTACAGAGAAAACCCTACCCTGAAGTATGTAATTTGACAAAGCTTACTTGAGAACCATGCAAAGCACATTCTTCCACTTCTGCCAGCAATCTAGAATGATTCCAGATTATTTTCCCATTTTCCCAGAACACACAATAGCCATTAACTTATCTATTGTAACTTCTACACAAATACTTGAGGTATTTTGTAAAACTAAAGCAGAAATGCCATTTTCTGGTATCAGAGCCACTACAGTGAAGGACTAGTCCTGACTGCACATTTATAATGCAAAGTAATCTATTTTTGTTCTAATAGTATATTCTAAGTCATCGATAATGTCAGAGATCTTCTAGAAAGCCACACGATCAAAAAATGTGTCAAGAGTTCATTTATTTGTTTCTCTTCAGAAAATTGTTTTGGATGTCTCTTTACTGTTTGCTGAAGGCTGACTTGAACTAGATCTGGTGCCTTTCTTTTTCTTTTCCCTGGTGAGCATCTGGATATTGTTTACTAAGTTTAACTTTTCGTTGTGCACCAAAAAACAGGGACCACAATGGACATTTACAGTTGCCCTTTCAGGACCTGACCAGAGTTTTTAAGTACATAATAAGAGACAGAGAAGTTAAAAGATTTACATGTTTAATACAGCTACCAAAATGTGAAAAGGTTCCTTACCTGCTTTGAGAAGTGTTAATCATGGTTTCCCCATTTTAAAGTACTTGTATTGGGAAACTCCAGCACAATCACTTCTGCCAGCTTAAACCCAGTGGGATTTCTGTAAGCCTCTGCAGAAAGCAGAATTCTGGTGCCAGCTGGGCAGAACCTGAGCAGGTTTTTGAACAGAGGTTGTAGAAATCTGGGGAAAGGACCAGTAAAAATTGGTGTTCAACAAAACTTCATTCTCATCGCTGTCCTCATAAGTGTATTATCAGTAAAAGGAAAGTCAAACCAAGAACTGGATTTGACAGCATTTTGGGAATTAGTTTGTTCAACATATCAGTGCAGTAGTTTTAGTGAATGTCTCTAGCAAGTCTTGTACTTTTACAGAAGCAAAGGTCCAGTAATTTGAAGTCTTACCACATCTTCACTTTTATTATGACTACTCTAGGTGTTTTTATAATTTTTACTGACACTCAGTAACTATATAATTGTGTACAACATGTTGATGAAATCATTAGAGAATACATAGAAAGCACTGCAGCTGAAGCATATAAAGTTAATAATTGTTTACAGCATACTGTGGACAGTGCCAAATAAATGTTTAAACAAATACTTAAGTACACTTCATGGTGTAACTAGTAACTGTACACAGATTCATAACAAATGACATCAATCGTGTAATCAATATTCTTAAATAAAATATTTATAATTGAACTTCTCCAGAGCTTTTCATTTTACACCCAGTACATGCCTAAACTGAACCATTAGTGCATATTAAATACATTCTGATGAAGCTAAACCTCAAAAAAATTGTGTACCTGCACAGCCCACTGTATTTTGCTGCCATGTTTATGCCAAGGAACATTTGGATTTCTTTTGATAATGCCATGCTACACAGTGTCAGACAAAATTTAAACTCACAGAACCCCAGTAGGGAAAATTCAATATGAGAAATAGTAATTCAGGGTTACCCTGTGCACTTAAATGGCAATTTTACTTAACTGGCTTTGCTGATCTGCCACGAAACAGGTTTCACTACACATGAGGAAGAAAAAGGGAAAGAACACTCCAGATTAGTGGTGAGAGTCAGTTTATTTTCCAGTTTCAGATGAAGTTAGAACTGGGAGAGGGTTGTACGGAGTTACCTTGTTTCTGACAATTCAAAAAATGTGTTACATTTTATACATGATAGATTTGGTTCTTGGGTTTAAAGTCCTCATTTCTACTGAGGTTTTGGAAAAGGAGAAGTCATACCAGTACTGTGGAATAAGACCACAATCCTTCATGGAGACAGGTGCTACTTTTCCTGTTGCCATGAATAATTAATGGAAATTTTTGCAAGAGGCTCCTGAAATATTGTCCCAGCCTTTAACTAGGCAGTTGAGCTGCCAGTGTCTTTTGTAGCACACATCCTTGTTTTGCCCAGTTCCATCCTCGAGGGCCCTCCTGAGGCCAGGACAGCCCACACACCTTCCCAGCACCCTCAACTGCATGAACATGTGAGCATGCCTCTCTCTGAGATTCAGCAGTACCCATCACATGGATGTACCAGACCAGCTTTTATTTCCAGAGGCTTCCTAGCCAACCTGAAATTAGCTAAAAGGAACACTGAGTTTGAAGTGTGGATGCTCTGGCAGGTTGTGCATTTCATTTCAAGAGCTTTCTCATGCTCCATAACAACCAAAGAGGCCAAATGAAACAGCCAGGGTCAGCCCCAGTAATCTGGCCTCCCATGGCACATTCAAAGGACAGTTCAGGCTTGGAATGCTGTGATGTTACTGAATCTGACATGGAACAGACACTCCTCACACCGTACACAAGCTGCAAGACCTTTAATCCAGTGGGCTGTGCTTCACCACTGTGACTTTCTACACTGGGTGCACTTACAGCAGGCTTTGCACAGGAAAACGACAGAGATGTGCAGTTTGGTAAACTAAAGCCTCATGGAACAATAAGCACAATGAACATGCAACATGGAAAATCACTGGAAATGAGCTGCTGTGTCACGCAAGTTCTCCAAATATTTGAGTAAATTTCTCTTTGTCTACAATCTGGCCATACTTAATTGTAAAGTACAAAGTATCTGTACTGTTAGACCGTTTGAACTGGTGAAGTAGCTCGTCCTTGCTATCTCCAACCTCATCCAAAGTCACCACTGTCTCTATGGGACAGTAAATATCATTACGTCTTCCCCAAAATGTCAAGTGAGCCACTCTGACAGTTTGTCCAGTTTCACTTAAGTAGATTAATCCAATAATTCTTCTGAAAAAGTAGCTCATACCATACAACATTGCCCCAGCGAAGACAGCGATGCCGGTTGTGTAGAAGAGGACATTCTGAGACACCTGGCCCTGCAGGTAGAGGTAGCAGATAGGAGGCAGCATGATCATGGAGGTGGCAGTCTGCAGCAGCTTCAGTCTCGACAGGACTCTGCAGTATTTTATCCCTGGGAACCTGTAGACCAGTTTGAACTCTTCTGTCCTCCCGTCCACAGCCTTCTGCTGGACCACAGCAGCAGAGGCCGAGTGGTACAGACACACAGACGGCTCTTGCAGTCTCCTGAGGTCATTACTGACACCACGAACTTGCTGGGTTTGTGACTGCAAACACTCCCACGAACCAAAAATCCAGGGCAGGCGAGCGTCTTCCCTTCTCCATGGCCTTGTCCAGAGCTCCTTCCGTAGACATCTCGCAGAAGCTGGTGCCGTGCAGACTTTAGTCCTCGCTGTGCAGAGCCACGCCTGTAAGGTAAGATCCCCACAGGTCATCATTTGAGTCCTCTTTAAAACCCAATCAGTGAGCTCAGAGCTTGCCCCTCGGGCGCCAAGCCTCAGCTCACTGTAACCTTAAACCAGTGTTTAAACCTGAAAGCAGTGTTCTGACAGGAAAGAGTTTGTGTTTGTCCCTGCAGAGGGAAAGCCCTGCTAACCCGGCTGCTGTCAGTGAGCTCAGTGACCGACCCTCACACACCCCGGCCGCTCCCTCAGCAATGCTCACTGAAAGCTGCTTCTACCTGGAGAAATCGGCCACTCGTTATCACCACTTAAACAGCGATTTTAGGGAAACAGAAAAGAAAAGCGGACTAGGCACGATAAAGGGGAGGAGAGCACGGGGAACGCGCAGAACTGAAGAGAAAAGGAGGAAGGGAAGTTCCGCGCTGTCCCCGCCATGCTGCGACCCGCGCGGGCACGTGTCAGTGCAAGGACCCGCCACCCAGCGGCCCGCGACAGGATGGCGACAGAGATGGGGAACGGGAAAGGGCAGGAGACGGTGAAAGGGACAAGGAGGGGAATGGGGAACAGCCCAGCCGGCACCCCGGCCCTCACCGCCGCCATGGCCGCGCCGCCTCACCGCGCCTGCGCCCGCCCCGCGCGCGGCCCGCCGGGAGGAGCGGCCCCGCCAGCTCCGGCCATGGCGCCACCGCCCGCAGCGCTCTGCCTGTTCGACGTGGATGGCACCCTCACGGCCCCGCGGCAGGCGAGTGCGGGACGGGGCTGCGGGCCCGCGGGGAGTGCCCGGGACAGCACCCGGCGGCCGGGATTGGACGCCGCGGCCGGGACAGCACCCCGCGGCCGGGACAGCACCCGGCGGCCGGGATCGGACACCGCGGCCGGGACAGCACCCGGCGGCCCGCCCGCGGGGCCCGGTGTGTGCCGCACGCCGCGGGCTCCGCGGGCGCACTTAACACATTTAACGCCGCTTAAAGACCCGCCCGGTGCCGCGGGGTTGGGCTGATTGTTGCGGCATGGAGGCGCTGGCC
The DNA here is from genome assembly GCF_001522545.3 of Parus major. Classification (NCBI taxonomy): domain Eukaryota; kingdom Metazoa; phylum Chordata; class Aves; order Passeriformes; family Paridae; genus Parus; species Parus major. The sequence continues at coordinate 5,040,750 of NC_031783.1, forward strand.
TCTGGCAAATCTGACGGCTCTGTTTTGGACCCCAGAAAATCTCGGCGGAGATGGCGGCGTTCGTGCAGCGGCTGCGGCAGAAGGTGAAGGTGGGAGTGGTGGGCGGCTCGGACTTGGCCAAGATCCGCGAGCAGCTGGGAGAGGACGGTAAGGGCCGGGCTGATGCAATCCGCGCTCAGGGGCCCGAGGGGAAGCCGTGGAGGTTGAGCGGAGCCCCGTTCATCCCCCTCTTCCCTTGCTTTTAGTTGTCTTCCCGCTGCTGGTGTGTTGCACTCAGGCTGTGGGGAGCGACTTACCGGCATTTGGAAATCGCAGCCTGTTTGTACTGTACAGGTATCTCGATGTCAAATTAAGCGATTGTTACTGATGGTGAAATCCTGCCTTGGTGACAGACCCTTGGGAGGGCTTTTCCGCACCGCTGTGTACAGTGGAGGTGTGTGTGTGACATACACGTGGGGATTGCTCAGCTGTCGAGCACATCCCTCGAGCCCCTGATTTTGTTCACTGTGGGGTTATGATGCAGCCATGGACTCTTGCCTTAGGCCTTTATTCTTAATGGTCTTCACTTAATCGGTGCCACTGACAGCTCAGAGTTTGTTTGCCTTCCAAGTGGTCTCCAGTAAACCCTATCGTCTTGTGTTGTGCTGAGACTCACAACTCCCAGACATCTGCTGAAGATCAGTGACATTGAGGAAACAAACCTCAAAGGGCAGTGTTTGACTTGCTGTCTATCCAGGCCGTGTGCCAGGTGTTTGCAGTATTTGAGGTGTTTGGTCATTTCTTTACATTTAATGCAAAGAGTCAAATGCCTCTAAGTAAAACCACATGTAAGTCAAACAAATGACTTTGACTGGCATTAATCTTGATGCTATGCTGCTGAAACTTTCATGCTTTAGGAGCTAATGTTTGCTCTATTTTAACCTATTTAACATTTAAGACAATTCTGCTTTAAGCATGTAGGGGAAATGATGAGTTGTTGTCTTTTTGCTTGTTTGCAGTGATTGAAAAATATGACTATGTGTTCCCAGAAAACGGCCTGGTAGCATACAAAGATGGGAAGTTCTTGAGCAAGCAGGTAAGCATGAAATTTCCAATAGTGGAAAAAAAAATTTCTAAACAGGGTTTTGATTTATTTGTACAGTGTAGTCCTTTGTAATCACCCTTCCAAAGACCGAAATTTCTGCTGCTTTCGTATGTTAGTCCTGTTAATGGATCATTCATTTGGCATGTAATGTTTAACATAAATAACAGAGAGTAAACGTTTAAATGAAATTCTGGCTGAATTTGCTGCCTTGACCAGCAGTTTCAGTTTTCTGCAGGAACAAGCTCCATTTTTTCATGCTTGGCTATAACAGACATTAAATGCAACTTTTTGTTTAAGGCTGCTGCTTGTGGCACACAGTTTCCTTTTGAAGCAGGTACAAGTAGGAATCATACTGAAGGACAGTTTGGTGTTATAAAGTGAACAAAAAGAAAAATGAGGGCCTTTAGCTAGTACCATGTGAGCATCAGCTAATGTTGCTGATTGAAGGAGTGTTTGTTTCTCTGTGGTGTTAACCATGCCTGATTACCCAGTGTTTGTGTTTTCCATGTGCCTTACTTTTAGAATCTCAAATTCTCGATGCTGGGTTGAATGGTGTTTGTTTTGTTAGAGCATTCAGGGCCACCTGGGTGAGGACATCCTTCAAGATATCATCAACTACTGCCTGAGTTACATTGCAAAGATTAAACTGCCAAAGAAGAGGTATGTGCACACAGACATAGTGTGGCTGTGTTCTCTGTGTGGGATATAAAGCTCAGCTCAGGGTGCTTGGCAGAAAAATGAGTAATTTCTGCTTAGGGAACAGCACTGGGTGTGTGAAACAGGGCTCCATCCACACATACAAAGAGAGGTTCCCAGCTGGAGCACAGGGTTTGAAATACTGATTTAGCACTTTTATGTCAGAGGGAAGGAGATTCAGTTTTGAAGTAGGAGTGTTCCCTTGCCACGTTTGGAATTCAGCAGCGTAGTGTTTTCCAGAGATGAGAGGTGCAGCCAGACCAGCTCTGTGTGATGTGTGAGCTGCAGCTGACTCAGACACTGAAATGCACCATGGCAGGCAGGGCAGGACACTGCTCACATTGCTGTGAATTTTGCAGCTTCACCCCAAAACTGACAGCCTGGCCTGTCAGGCTCTGAGGTTGATGGGATGCTCCAGTCACACTTGTTAAACCAAATCATACCTTTAAAGGTCAGTAAGGATGATGTAGTGATTGCCAGATTCTAAGTCAAAAGACTTACTGGTGCCAGAGTTCTGTGTGCTTGGGGTTTATGCATACAGTGAGACAGCTGATTCCCACTGCCTTTTGAATTCAATGGAAATGTATTGTGATATTTAGTGTTTTGAGCAATTTTCTCACCTATCTTCTGTCTTGTTCATCGATTTCCTTGCAGAGGCACCTTCATTGAGTTCCGAAACGGGATGTTAAATGTGTCCCCCATTGGAAGAAGCTGCAGCCAGGAAGAAAGACTTGAGTTCTATGAATTTGATAAAGTGAGTTACAACTCCTGAAAAGTACACAGCTCTCCTGGAGGAGGCAGTTATGGCCAGGTTATGATTTTTAAAAAACTTTTATAATTTGTGTCATTTCTTTTAATTTTAATCCTTTCCATGTGGTTTAACCAATATCCTCATTCAGACTTCAGGGAATATACAGTGGGGTTTTTTTTTGGTTGGAATAGCAAAGATTACTTGCAGAAGGGTGGGTTTGGCTCCTGTTTTTAACCCAATATCCAGGATACTGAACATCCTGCTTCTATACATGGGGTTTCTAAAAACTGTCCTGGGTAAACCCCTGCCCTCTATAGTATAACCAGCCTGAGTCCAATCAAGCCAATAAAACCATTCTTTTTAAGAGGTGTTTTTAGGTTATCTTTTCATTGGTAAATCAACACAGCATATAACTGATGTTTGGTTTTGTTTTCTTCTTTTCTTAACAGAAGGAGCATATAAGAGAGAAATTTGTAGCTGATCTACAAAGAGAATTTGCAGGCAAAGGCCTCACATTTTCTATAGGTAATATTTTAAAAGAATGTAATTTAAAACATCAATTAATTTAAATTTCATTTAAGTTATACTCTCTTATGGTTGTGACATCCCATCTCATTTGTGTGACAGCTCTTTCTGGGGGTGGTGGCAGGCAAGACTGAGACTTTTTCATCTCAGGCTTTTATTGGGACATTTTAATTGAAATCCATCAACAAAGAAAACTTAATTTCTTGTCATCAGTTCATTGTCCTTTAATGTCAGTTGTGTGACTGATTCTGCTCATTCTGAAGCATATTAGATGCTTTGGATTAGTCAGAGTTGTTTCTGTGAATCAGTTTTGATCAGAACTACACCCTCAATGCTGTTCAGTTGCCCTTGGTTCTTCAGCTATACCTGCATTGTGTGGGAGGAAGGAAAGAATCCAAAAGCGAGTGCAAGCTTAAGGAAAAAAAAATATAATAAGGGGGAATAATTTTTGATGCATGTTTTTCTTTTTTACCCTCTCCTAATGTATTACCACACTCCTGCCTTTTACTTTTTCAGAATTGCAAAGTAAGGTTGGCGTTAGTGCCAAAGCACTAAGGCAAAAGTGAACTGCAATGCAGCTGTCCTCCTCTCCTTTATGTTGTAAATAAAAACCTTTTGGACACCTGCTTCAGCTGGGAATCATGCACCAAAACCTTACTGGTGAAGGCCAAGGGCTCAGAACTGGAGCAGCTCTTGTCCTGTTAGGCTGTGCTGAAAGGGCTGATTTCTTCCCTTTCCTACTCTGAAAGCCTTAGAGAGTCTTTTGTCTACGATTTTATGGCTGTACATGTATCAGTGGCTGTGTTCATGTGTCCTTTCTTTCTAAAAGGAAGAGGTTAAATATAATTCTTTTTAAAAGGTTCATTTGGATAGCAGTGAGTATTTGGGAAAATGCTCAGACTTTGTCAAATGGATAAACAATCTCTGAATCACAGCTATATGTCTATAAAACACCTTCTGTACTTGCAGGACTTAACTCCAGGGTCTCACAACATTTCTTTGTCTTCTTCAAAGCTCCCTTTGCCTAAAATCTTACCAAGTGTAGGTTTTTTCCACTTCCTCTCCCTTCAGAAATACATTGTTAAAATGGAACAAGTCTTGGTTTCTCTCTCTCCTAGGAGGGCAGATAAGCATCGATGTGTTCCCCAATGGCTGGGATAAAAGGTACTGCTTAGGAATTGTTGGCAAGGATGGATACAAGACTATTTATTTCTTTGGAGACAAGACCATGCCAGTGAGTACATTTGTTTGATAAATGGAGAGCTGCTGTAATTAAACCTCAAGGACTGTAGGTTCTAACCTTATAACCTTAATCCTGACAAGAGCTGCAATCAGGATATAAATGTGTGTCTGTGTTTAGCTGGCTGCAGCTGGGATGTTTCCCTTCTGTTTCCTGAGGTGGACACAGGGTTACTGCCTTAATAGAGCTTGTTTTAAAATTGAACTTCTGTAATTCTGTTAAACACCTAGGTGACATGACTGTGTGGAACTGATTGTCCTGCTTGGTCAGTGTAGATTGATTCTTCTTGTTGTTCATTAAGCATATTTATTTCCTGTCTTATTTAACACTGTGCCTTTGCTGACTACTGTGTCTGTCTCCACCTGGGGAACTGAGCAGAGACCCTTGTCCCTCATCATGGGGCAGAGCTCTGCAGGGCAATTCAGAGCCTTTTAAAAATCCTGAACAGAGAACTGGCAAGAGCTTGTGAGGGCACTGGCAAGCACAAGGACTTGACTGAAATCAAAGCTGTCTGAATATAGCCAAGGGACAGTGTCAGGCTAAGTTTTAAAAGGAAAGGCTTAGTTTTAATGGTACTCACAGTTATAAAACTCTTAAATCACACAGGACTTCATAAATTTTAAAAGGTGAAATTTTATAAGAAAAAGACAAGCTTGAAATGAAAGTTTTTTTTCCCCTGACATCAGCTGCAAAAGTAATCACGTGTCCCTCTGGCACAGAGCTTACAGACAGTTCATTTTAAACCCTCTAAGTGGCAGTGCAGCATTTCCAGAGAGTTGCAGTGCTAAGATGCTGAGCCCCATGAAAGCAGTTTTGGCAAACACAAATTGGGGAATGAAGCTATGGATGTGGGGGACCTGTGCTCATACAGGGGCAGTGCTCTTGTTCACTGAGCCTAAATCACTACAGGCCCTTGGAAAAAGTCCATTATTTCTCTATTTCCCCTCATGTGTCCTTTTTTGTGTGTATGCTTTATGTTAAATAAAATTAAATCCTCTTCTGCTTCCAGGGAGGGAATGACTATGAAATTTTCACAGACTCCAGAACAGAAGGCCACAGTGTCACATCCCCACAGGATACAAGGAGAATCTGTGAAGAGCTGTTTTTTAAATAAAAGACTTGAAGAATTCACACTTCCAAGACGGTTAAAACTTGAAACATCATCTTCCTTCTGTATTGCTTTTTTGTAATTGGTCAGGAATAGCAGGTGCTTTGCAGGTCAGTCATTAGTGAAGGGAAATATTTTAATTGAAGACCCCTTGCTGACTGGGGGAGCACAGCAGAGCTCATTTAACACCATCCTTTCAGTTTCCATTCACATAAATTGTTTTCTTTTTACTTGATTGTGGGGTTTGGGTTGGGTTATATTTTGCTTTTTAAGATACCTGTAAACTTCCTTAACTAATTAATTATAATTTAGGGAGGGAAGGAGAAGCATAATCTGCCTCTAGTTGATTCACAGTCTCAAAATTTGCCTCCAAGGCTTAATCCCTGGTTTTTTATCTTGAGGCTGTTTTTTAAAAGATGCAGTTGTTTGTTTTAAATACTTACCTTGTGCTAAATTAATTAACTTGAATTATAAGACAAGTTGGCATTTTCTTGTCTAAAACTGGAAGATGAGTAGAAGGGAAAGGTTTTATTTCTTCCTTGGGTTGGGAAGATGGTACTGAACCAGAAGTCCCTGACTGTCATCCCTGGGGAATGCTGGACCAGCTGGTGCCAAAGTTCCCTCCTTGGGGAGGGATGGATGTGGTGCCAAGGCACAGTCAGGTCATGGTACCTACACCCTTTGCATACCAAATCTAAAAAAAATCATTTGTAAAAATTATTTAAAATAACTTCAGCACATTAGGAAAATAGATTTCTGTCACTTTGTGATCATTTTCTGAGATTCCTGGTTAAGGGTAGGTGAGATTTTTTGCACTACTAAAATTACCAAATTATGTTTGTATGAAAATTCAAGTCAATGCCTGACACTCTGTAACTGTTAATAATACTTTTCTCACCTGGTATTAGGAAAGTAATCTTGAGGATGAACGGTTTGATTTACTAAAGGAGAATAAAATCTGATTTTATCATGAAAAAATACTGTTTCAGTTTTTCATCTTGGTAAATAAAATACTTAAAGCAAACCTGTTGCATGCTGCCTTCTGTGGAAAGAAATGAGTAATTTGAATCTTGCCTGTTCTATGGGATACTTGCACAGTAAAAAGGCAGAGAATAGAATCTTTGTGTACCACCCAAAATCCCTAAAAGAGCTTACAAAAAAGGAGGGGGAGCTGCAATGCACCTCATGCACCAAAACTGTTTTGTCTTCTAGCACACCTCCCCTAGCTAATTCCTGCTTTAATGGGAGCTGACAGGAGCAGAGCCATCCCTGGTGCAGGTGTGCTCTTCAGGGACAGACAGGTACGAGCTGCTGGGCTGTGTGTGCTCAGGACCTGCACCTGCTGACTTGGTTATTGCACTGCAGGGCTGCCTGCTCTACTGGCACAAAGTTACTGGGGCAAAATCCCCTGGGCAGGACCAAAGCCAGGTTTGTTTTCAGCCCCATACACAACATTTCTGGCTGCTCTGTCTTGGGAGCCTCCTCTGACATGTCCTGGCCTTACTCTGGTAACTGCAGTCAGTGGATGTGAAAAGATTTCCTTAAACTTCTAAATGTCACCAGCCAGGGGTCCGTGTGCAGGCACCTGCACTCCCTCAAAGCTGATCCTCTTCAGCACCAGCTACCCAGGGAGCAGACTGGAAACACATGAAAGCACTGAAATGGTTTCATTTATTGTAAAGAAAGCAGGGGCTGATATCCAACAAGCTGCACAGTGATAAACCCACCACTTCCAAGGCTTATGGGTCATAAAAAACAAAACCAAACCCAAACCCCACGACACCATGGTGTAACACAGGTACAGCTAAGGGAAACAAGCCAGCACAGCAGCTCCTGACCCCACACCCCTGTGCTGTCACCACATCACACCTGGGAACAGACCAGCTGCTGTGAAAGGCTCAGGACAGGACAGTGAGCACCTCTTGGTGAAGCTCCAAATACACAACTGAACCTACACTGTTCTATACAACTAACAAGAGTTGTGCCTTTTTTTTTTTATTTTATTTGCAAAGTCAATAAAAATCCACTGTTAGGAACATAACAGAGAAAAATGCTTCATTTGAAAAAAAAAAAAATATGTGGAAGGCAAATAGGAACAAAACCAATTTAGCAGCAGCACTACAACAGCATGAAGAGTCTGGGGAAGGGCAGCCCTAATCACATCTACCAAGCAAGTTTGCCAGGGAAACAGATGCAGAATCTACTTCAAGACAGCTGAGCCTGTTGAGTAACTCACCCAGTATTTAATACACAGCAGCTGGGCAGCACACACCTGCTGGGCAGCACTGCAGGGTCCTGCCTGCCCAGTGGCACACCATGGCAGCCAGCTGGACGCAGTCTAGAAGGCAAATCTTCAGCCTTGTCAAAATTCAGACACAGTCAGAGGCTATGATGTATCCACTACAGCTTTACAGTATTCTACCACTTACCTTGAATCAAATTCAAATTTGGGATCGATTGTTTTGTTTGTTTTTTTGTTTCTTTTTTTTTTTAATACTGGCCTATAAAATCTGTTGCTAATCAACCATCAAGGCACCTAAGTAAATTCACAAACAACCCCAGCTTTACCAGTACAACACAGTTTCCACACCTGTGCAGCCCCACCATTTGTGGTGGTGCACCTGGATGGGCACTGGAGCACAACCACCTGCTGGAGATTTTCCAGCTGCTCTGTTTGTGAACTTCCTTCCATGAGGAAAACAAATCAGCAATGAACACCTCTGTCTGTCAGGCCAGGGCATTCAGGCACTGTTATCAGCAATAAAGGTCCTGCAGCCCTAGAAGAGCAGCCCAAGGGAACACAGGACTCCGAGTTGTGCTTGACCATCTGCACTAGAAGAGCTCTCCTTGAAACCTCTCCCCCCCTCCCCTGGGCATTTCCTGCAATCGCTTCACAAGACAAAAGAAAACCCAAACCTCCCCTCCTCCACCAAGCACACAAACTAGGTCTCTTTAAATACATTTCTTGTAAACACATTACGCTAGATTTTTTTCATTAGCATCTGAATTGCCTTTTTTTTTTTTTTTTTTTTTAAATCAGGCCAGCTGTAAAAAACGGTAATTTTGGCCTGTTTTATTGACAATGCAGTATTTCCTCACACACAATATTCTTCAGCCAGGTCCTGCAGGCAGTTGTTGAGCAGAGCCCAACAGCCACGTTCCAGGGGACACCTCAGGAGCTGATGACGTGCCCTGACCACGTCTCGTGCTTGGTGCCAGGGGCCAGGTGAGTGATCACCACCTCCACTGCCTGCAGCTTCTCGTTCTTGGGAGGGATGGTGCACATCTTGTAGGTGACCTCGTCGCCTGCCACGGGAACGTACTCGCCTTCAATGCTGGGGAGGAAAGCTCCAGTTAGTCATGAATCACATCAACACCCCTTCTCCTCTGCAGATCACTGAAATTTTTATCATAATTGTTATTTTACATGCTCAAAGTGCTTCAGGGATTTTATAGAGCCTGTCATCCATCAAAGTATGAGGTTGATTTTGGTTGTCTTGCAGTGAAATCCTATGAAAATACTATAAACAGCACCATCACCCTAAAAAATTAACCAACAACAAGAAGCACAAAATAAAACCCAAGAACCCCACAAAAATCCCCACTCTAATTTGCCTTAAAGAATACTCAGGTGAGCCCAGACTTGGACTGAGAACTGTGCACCAACACCTCACTTGCAACAGCACTAGAGGGCAGGGCTGCCACTGACTTTGGGGATAAGGTTTTAAACTAAAGGAAGTTCATATTTTTGGTCGTTTTTTCCCCCCCTTCTCACTTAAGCTTTTGAGGTTTCAGTTTGTGGTTTTTTTTCCTTTTTTCTTAAAAAGAATTGTACCATGTAATGGCAAGATTTTACCCTTAGGTTACTCCACCATAACACAGTTTGTGGTATGAAATAAAAAAAGAGTCCGAGTGAGCTATGGTATCAAATATTTCAGAATTACTTGCTGTGAGAAAAGAGAGTTCTGCTGTCCTGATGTGTTAGCCTGCAGAAACACTCACCCAGCCCTCAGGGAGATTTCCAGGAGGCTCCTGGCTGGCCTTTCCCAGAGTGGTGCCCAGGGATGCTGGCAGACCTGCACTGTGCATCTGCTGCCGTGTTTGGAACCAGTGGGAGATGCCTGAAGAAAGGGCTCTCCCCTTCAGAACAAGGTGCTGATGAAACAGAGAGCTGCAAGCAGCCCTCCTCACCTCCACCCCTCTGTTTGAGCTTTGTAATAAAAATCCCAGCATGTGCCAGTGAGCACTGGCAGAGATTCCTCCCTCCGGCACTGCCACGAGGCTCTGGCAGTGAAGAAAATTCCACTTCACCTTTCTTTAAATAAACCAACACAAGCCCATGTTCAGCTTCCCCTGCCCTGGCAGCAGCCTAGGCTCTGCATTTCTCACTGGAAGCTCTGTGTTTCTCAGCAGTATCTGTATTTGGGAACAGATCAACACTAATAACAAATTCTGCTGGATGCCTGATTGGTGTGACTTGCTTGTGAACTCCTGCTGTTACACTGGAGGTAAGATTTGGGTCCAGGAAAGAAAAAAAAAGTGGTCTAGGTCAGAAGTTTGTAGTGCAGCACTGAATTTGGTATTTGCCTACTCTGGGAGCACGCTCACCCCACCCAGGAATTTACCCCATGTTTTTGCTTATAGCAGGGACCTCAGGTTTTAGCAGTGCCCTTTATATCCACTCTCATTTTGTGACCCGTTATTCTCAGGGCTTTTCTATGGCAGGAAAGGCTGGCAGGACTGATAGGAGGTAAATACACTGGCCCCTACTGCCAGTCCTAACCCCTCATCAGAGTTTGCTTCTCACAGTTCTGCAAAACTTCTCCAGCTTCATCTCCAGCACTGCCTCTCCCCAGCCCTTCCCCCTTTGGGGCTCCTGTCTGACTCCTGCCCTGCAGGTGCTGCTCAGGGAGCTGGTGCCAGGCTGTGGGGAAGCAGGAGCAGCCCAAGCCCAGGGACAGCACAGGGTGACCAGGCATGTATAAGGGAAGCTAAAAATGACCCCTAAATCAAGACTTCTCCCACGGGAAATTCAAAAGAAAAGTCATTGTTTGCTAACTGATTGTATCAACATGATATTGAATATGCTTCTGTATCTAAATATGAATCTAAAACCTGCTATGAGGAGTTAAAGGCATTCCCAAGGCCTGTGGCTTGAAATTTATGTCCTTCAAACTTTATTTCCCTGGAAATACCTGTACTCCAGAGCTGCCTGTGACTGGGCAATCAGACCCAGGGGGGCATGTCCTAAGCTGCACCCTTCAGAGCAGGGCCTGGGAAAATGGGAGTAAATTGAAGGCAGAAGAAATATTTACACAAAAATCAAGATAAAGCCCCCTTCATCAGATCTGACAGCCCTTTCCAACCCACGCAGGCTGATCCAAATGACCTTTATTTGCTTCCAAAGTCTCCAGCCCATCCTGTCAGCCAGCCCTGAATCACACTGGACAGGCTCCCTTCGAGCTCCCACATCTGACCTTTGTTGTGCCTGTCCTCTCCACTTACTGCCTCTGTTTATGCCCCACTTCCCCCAGTTCCAAGAGGTTTAAGATCATTTCAGGTGTGAAGGGATTGCACAGCCAACCCTTGCTGTCCTTCCAGGAGCAGAAATGAATTTACCTTTCCTAGTGCCAAAGGAATTTCCCACCAAAGACCCAGAGGTTTACCCTGACTCTGCAACAGCAGATTTGCAGCAAGGATGTATATCCATCAGGATACTGGAACCTGATGAGGGGACATAAAGCCCTGAGAAGAGACACAGGAAAGGGTTGAAAGGGTCAAACAACAAGTGAAAATAGGAATGGCATATAAAAAGAAAAATGACATCACCTTTCTTACTTAAATCTCTTGAATCTTGAGGAACCTTGATCCTTTGTTGCAAAAAAAAACTTAAAAAAAAAAAAATTTGCTATAGAGTTAATCCCACTAAAAATGAAAGCAGCATCTCCCCTTGGTGCTGCAGGCACCCAGTGCAGAGCCCCAGGCCCCTGCAGGGAGCAGGAACACATCACCACTGCACAGCCCCCAAACCAAACGGATGCCCTGCCCAGGAAGGGATCTCAGGTTTGGCTGAAACATCTTTTTTTTTTTTTTTTTAGCAAACAGGAACCTCACATGTTTTTTAAAACCTCCTGTAAAACAGGATAAGCCACAGTTAGTAAAATAAACATTTGAAATCTGCAGAAGTAGGTAAATGTGGCTAAAGCAAAAGGAAAGTGGATTTTCAGTCTCCTGAAGCACCAATACAAAAAAGCTTTAAGCACCTGAAAAATGGAGATAAATTAGGTGTCACTTGAATATTCAAAAGTGAGGAAGAAGTACAGCTTGAGCGTTATAAAAGATGTGTGTTTTGTTAGGATACATTTTGTTTAAAATTGAAATATGAATATGTAGCTGGACAGGTTCTGGCAAGATGTGTGTGGCAGGGTACACTGGTAACAAAGTGATTCTGGTTTTCCAAGAAATAAGAGCAAATGGATCAGTACACACAGAACATGATCAGTGCAGAGCACACTGCAGCCAGGGAGAGGAGAAGCAAAGGCCCAGACTGCAGGACACACTCAGCTGTCACTGAAAGCCACCACATCCCTCAGCCCTTGGGAGGTCACTGTTTGGGGCACTGCCTCTGTGCCCCTGGTCTGCCAAAGAAAAAGAAAAAAACCCAAAATATTTGTTGACCCACATTTCTTATGCTGAATCATGAGGTTAAATACTCATGTTCCTTCTATTGAACAGATGAGATTATCCCCAGAACCTGCAGAGTCCTAAGCAATACCCAGAAAGGTGAACTTCTCTCTGCTAGAGAGCATTTCTTGCAGGGCTGAGCATTATGATGACAGCATCAGATCCTTTCTTGGTTTCATTACTTATCCAAGCTGACTGGAGCTTGTGATAAAACCTCATTCAACCCCAGCATGGCTTCATCTGATCCCTACTTTGTTCTCTTTCCTCACTTGTTGAGGTGATCCTGCCCCACCAAGCACAGCTGTGTACAAGGGGTGTGGTCACACAAACATCTCCAGCTTCATTTTCTGCTTTTGGCCTTTAAACTTTCCTCCCACAGATCAGACATTCTTTTGTCTCCTGCAGATCTGTGATCACTAATTACTCCCAGTGCCAAACAAATATGAGATCATTAGCTCACTGCCCCCAGAGCACAGGAAAAGCAAGGGGACAAAGGTCCTGCTCTGCAGCCTGACTAGTCCTGTGAGTGAACAGTGTCCCCTGGGCAGTGTTTGCCACCAAAAGCTGCTGCTGGGACAGGCACAGACTGACTGCAGCCCTGCTGTCACTACAGGTGAGGCTTGGAAGCAGAAACAAATGCAGACTGTGCAGCACTTCTGGTGGCATCCAGAAAGAACAATATGATGGCACTGGAGAGGTGAGGAGATGGTGGCACTGGAGGCAAAGCCTCCACAGGGGAAGGTCCTCTTCCAGCAGGAAGCAATTGCCTTAAGCACTGGGCAGGAACCAAACTGGAAAAGATCAGAGAGAGTAAACAGAGCTCTTGGAACAGGCTCAGCCTACAACAGACACTCTGTAAACAATGTAAGGTACCTGGAAAATTTGATAAAGGAAGTTAAACATGGCCTTTTTTGATGTTACATATTGATTAAAAAATTTTAGAGCTGTATTTTTTACTTTCACCCGACATATATATTCAATGTTGATCTAGAGGAACGTGGAGACTTCCACTGTTATTTGAAATATTGGAGTGCACTTTCAGTTCAAAATAATGAATATCTACATACCCAGGAATCTTAAGACACTTCAACAACTTCAAATTCAAGCTAAAAATAGGACATGCTTCCCTGATGTCAGAGAGAGACACAATAGAGTGAGTTTTAGATTACCCAGCAACTCCCATTTCCCAGCTCAGCGCCAGTCTGGTATGGTGGAGCATTTTATCCTGCACTATTTTTAGGGAACTGGGAGGTTATTAGGAAATTACCTAAATAAGGAATGTTCTAGCTCTTTCTTCTCACAGCTGCTATTCATATTCCAGGGCTGTAGTTAAAGCTCTTGGGACAAAGCCAAAGTCACGTGGAAACATTTTGGAATGAGAGTTTCCAGTGAATTCTGAGCCTTGCTGGTCACCAGGCCTGCCATGGATGACACCATGGAGCACTTCCATGGGTCACTGGGCTCTATTACCTCATGGGCTTCTTAAAGTTCATTTAACACCTCAACATTTGTCTCAAGAAACCTGACAGCAAGATACAAGAGAAGAAAGAACCATTGTGAGTTACTAATCCCAAATGCCCTCCCATGCAATCCCTGTGCAAGCCAACAGCCCCAGCACCCACCAGCAAAGCCAGCAGTGACCTCATGGAGCTGGCTGCCAGGAGCAGGGCTGCCTCTCCCCAGCCACAGACAAGTGTAAAGAGGCTCAGGCACTGAAGAATCCCAGCAGTTAATACCCAAGCTCTCTCCAGGATTGCCCTGTGCTGTTGCAGGGAAAACTTCCCCGGAGCTGCAGTTCTCTCCCAGTCCCATGGATGCACCATCCCCTTGCCCAGTTCTCCACTGGCTCCTGGTGTTTGAATCCCCATTCAGGGACAGTGATGGCTCCAGGTCTACTTCCAGCAGCTGACTGAAGCCCAGGCAGCACAGCACACCCCATGAGGAAGAGCAGGAGAGAGCTTTCCAAGGATGCCTACATGGGCTGAGTCAAAGACAGAGAAAACACCTGATCCTGGTGCCAGCCTGGATGCCATCACAATCCCACCTACTGTGGATCTGGAAAGCAAAGCCCAGGGCAGCCACGTCCTGTGCCCAGTGAGTACAAAGAGCCCCCACCCTCCACTGTCTGCAGTGCCCACAGCCTGGCTGATGGAGTGCCAGCCTTGGCTCTGACCCATGGCAGTTTTATCATTTAGGGGAAAATTCTGGGAAGACTTGGCTGCAATAATGACCACAGCAACCTGACTCTCCTGCATGCACCACTGCAAAGTGAGTTTTCTTAGCCAACTGGAGGGGGGTGGTTGGAGAACCCTTAGGAAAAGGATTATCCGTGTTCCATTCATTTCCAAACACTTCTCAAGAAAGATCTGGAATTCTGCTGCCTCTCCTTCCTGCCCCAGATAATCTACTTATTTCAGACACTTCACCCTGCAAAGCATTAGAAAGGGAGCACATCAGGAAGGATGTGTGCTGTCCAAAGCACACAAGTCATCCCGTGTTTTGAAGGCAATCAGAAACCAGAGCAGCTGGTTGCAGTCAGCAGAAACTGTTTTGCTGGTAGTTCACAGAAAAGCCAGAGGCCAGAGAAGTTTGTTCTCTCAGCTCAGATTCAGGTCTCGGATCACTTAAAATTATCAGGTAATTTCCAACCCAATTTCCACTCTGCCAGAGGAACAGTACCACAGAGAAGCCAGGTGAAGTGGCATTAATGCTTACACCACAGTGGCCTGGCAGAAAATCAGAGGAAAGGAAGAAGCATGAAAAGATAATCTCTCCATGGACACAAATAACTCAGAGCCAGCTCCTGGATGCAGCAGGGACACAGCTGGGTTCTCCCTGCAGGAAGATGCAGCTGCCAGAACATCTCCAGCACAGCCAGCAGCTGGAATGCAGCAGCAGAATGGGACCATCCCCACCTGGAGCCCAGCCAGAGCCCTCAAGTGTTCAGCACTGCTGAGTTACAGACACTGGAGACATAACCTGAGATAACACCACAATGCACAAGTGAAGCTCAGGATCTCCCTGGGGACCCAGGGGTGCTGTGTATCAGGGTCCCTGGGGAAGCACAGCATCAATTCCAGAGCCATCATTACCCACAGGGTCAGGAATCCAGCCTGAAGGACAGCCTGAAGGCCTCTGCAATGCAGCATTTTCCCCCTCAGAGCCAAGTGCTGGCAAACTGCAGAAAACCCACAAGCACTGCACGTTTTTTCCTCTTTCATTAAAATATGCTGCTTTGGCAAAGTAAAATCTTTAAAAAAAGCCAAGAGGGTGGTCATTCATCCATCACTGCTCTCTGGTGAGCCACCTCCTTGCCTTGCCCTTGCAGGTACACAGCTTCAGGCCAAAGCCCAGATAAATGCAAAAGCCTGGAGCACAAACCAGTCTCCATGGTGTGCCCACTCCCAAATGCACTGGGGAAGCAGAAGGCAGGGTGCAGTGCTCTAATGCACAAGACTGGATCTGCTGCTGCAGGTTCCCCACCTCCCCATCCCTCAGCACCCAGCTGGGAAGGGAAGCTGATGGGAATGCTGTCTGTACAGCAGCACTGCAGGCAGCCCCTGCCTGCTCTCTGGGAACATCCCACAGCTACAGCTGGAGCAGCAGGAGTGTGAGAGGGAAACCACCAGAGCCACTGTGCCAGTGACAGCCACACCATGAGTGTCTGTGAGAGCTGGCTTGCTCCTAGGGTGGAACACAAGGAGGTGAACTACAGCAGGATAAAGCTCTCACACTGATGCTGTAGCACCACCATCAATTTGGTGACAGTGGATCATCTTACAGGCTGCTAGAAATGAAAGCATTAACAGTACATGTCGCTGTTAAAAGTGTAATTATGGGCTTTTTAAAAATTTCACTCCATGCACATGAATTTGCATTTGTTTCTTGCTTTCCAGAGATGTTATCTGGAATTACTATCTCAGCAGCTCCTCTGCCTCCATGCTTGCCAGCTAGAGGTTCATATTCACTACAGTTAGCCCATTTTGTGTTTGTTCTAGAGAGGGGTGAAGTATGAATCTGAGAAAAATAAAACCTCATCACACCAAAGAGCCATGACATTTCCTTAGCACAACTATTTATACCTAGTTGAGATCTGTCTGCAGTAAGCAAAGGAAGCAGGACTCACTTGTACCCAATCAGTTAAAAAGGAGAAGTGGCTCCACACAAGAGTTATCAAACACCAAAACAAATCATCTCTGCAGCCTTCAGAGCCACTCATTAAAACAAAGCCAGGCAGACAAAAAGGACCTTCCAAAAGCTGTGCTGCCATGCAGGCAGACCTGGCAGGCTGGAGAGCTGGGCAGAGAGCAGCCCCCAGAGCCTCAGCAAGGGCCAGTGCAGGCTGCTGCAGCTGGGGAGGGATAACCCTGAACGGGCTGGGGATGACCCCTGGAGAGCAGAGAAAAACCTCGGGCTACTGGTGGGTGACAAGGGACCATGAGGCAGCAGTGTGTCCTGGGAGCAGGAGGAGCCTGGGATGCACAAGAAGAGTGTGGCCAGAGGGTCAGGGAGGTGAACCTGCCCTCTGCTCAGCCCTCAGAGGCACATCTGCAGGGCTGGCTCCAGCTCTGCATCCTCAGGAGCTACCAGAGAGGGCCCAGCAGAGACCCCAGCAGTGAGGGGTGTGCAGCATCTCCTGTGAGGAGAAACTGCAGGAGCTGGGCCCGTTTAGTTTGGAGAAGACTGAGAAGGGATCTCATTAGATTTAATTATCTCAAGGGTAGATGCCAAGAGGATGGTGCCAGACTCTTTTCAGTGGTGCCCAGCAACAGAACAAGGAGCAATGGCCATGAACTAAAGCACAGCAAGTTCCACCTCACCATGGGGAAGAAATTCTTTATGTTGAAGGTGACTGGAACTGCCCAGGGAGGGGGTGAACTCTCCCTCTCTGGAGACATTCCAAACCCACCTGGATGTGTTCCTATTTAACCTGCTCTAGGTGACCCTGCCTTGGCAGCGCTGTTGGACTGGATGATCTCCAGAGGTTCCTTCCAACCCTAACAATTCTGTGATCACATATTTCTACCCATATCTCACAAATTCAACACAATAAAACAGCTTTGTTGCAAGTTCCACTCACAAAACATGTCTACATGTCCACATTCATGCATAGATACACAGAAAATTTTGCAGACACCAAGTGAAGTTTTGAATGATACATTTGACTTTATCTTTGGGCTAATGCTCACTTATAGAAAGGAAATTCCATCCTAAGTGTGGTTATTATCTTACAAAAATTAAGAAATTTACAGGAAACGGGCATCCCATCTTATGGAAGATGTTTTCACTAACTTGTAACCTCACAGCTCCTCAAAGCTTAGGGAAGAAAACTATTTAATTCTTCAAATTAAATATTTATGTTGAAAATCATATTAATCTAAAAGACAGGCAGCTGGTTCCAGTGTTTAAAACCTTCACTAATCATCACAGCTGAGTGATGAACACAGAGGAACAGTCTATCTTGGCAAATCCAAATTGGCATAACCATTTTATCCAAGTTCCTGAAATCCCAGCTTTTGGGAGGAATTCAGGAGAAACAATCCGCTTCCATTTCCCAAGTAGATACCTACACCACACTGAGACAGTGAACAGACTAAGACCTCTCTCACATCCAGATTTAACTGAATAAATAGGTGGAAAGAATCACTTGATAAACACAAAATTCACAGTGTGCAAACCAGAGTCACTGGATCCCCCTGAGCCACAGGCCTGGTTACAGAACACTGCCACGAAAAGCAATTCCAGTTCATAAAGAGCAATCTATCAAATTCACTGTGAAATAAACTGAAATGAAAGGCATTACTAATTCGTCCTTCCACTGTTGCCTTGCATCAGAATTAAGACAGTGATACCATCACCCTCCAGCACTAAAAGCTGTTTCCAACAACTCAAATATACTCCAAGTAATTAAAGAACACAATGTGCTGAAACCTTCAGTACTTCAATAATAGCACTTTTCACTAACAGGTTGAGGCAGAAACATCAGCTATTTTTGAACTGAAGCTCTAAGACAGTACCTACATGTGAAACATTTAAAACAGTGGCCCATTCCTGGTACAATAGAAAAACTGCTGTTGACTTCAAGAGAGCAGAATTGACCTAGAGAGGCTGTAAATCCACAAAACACTTTGGTCCTACAAAATCTATATGACCTAACCTTGCTAAGATGTTTCTGAAAGAAGAAGGAAAAGAGCCTTTGCACACACAGTTTCTACAGGCAGGAGGGCATGGTTTGCCTGCTGTGGAGATGGGAGGAGCAGTGAAGGTCCACACTGAAAGCCAGCTCAGTTAGAAGGGCTCAGAGCCAGGTCTGTTGGGGGCAGGAAGAGATTGCCCAGGGAGGCAGTGGACCCTCAGCTCAGGAATCACCAAGCTGGGTTGGGCAAAGCCTCTGCCAGAAAGGCACAGGTGCCTCCCAGCAGTGCAGGGCACAGGAGATCCCCTCCAACCTCCCCCTGCTGCTGTGCTGCAGAGCACTGTGCACAGCACATGGAGCCTCTCCTGCTCACAGCTCTGGATTGAAATGACCCAGCTGAGAGCAGGAGCTGGGCTGTCCCGTGGGTGGGCACTGGGCTGGGAGCTGGCTCAGCCTGAGGGGATCCCCCTGCCCACAGAGCAGCTCTGCCCCTCTCAGCCCTCACCCTGCTCCAGCTTCCCCACACAAGGGTGGGTGAGGCTGGCGGAGCACAGAACCTCCTGCATCAGCAGAACAAACACACTGAAAACACCTCAGGAAGGGTGGCTGGCCATAGACCTCTGCAGCCTTTGGTGACTCATTCAGGGGTGCTTTAGGATGGAGGCAGTGGGTGGTGGGAAGGGGAGGGCAGCACACACATGGGGGCACAGCTACTCAAATGCAGCTTATTGATGGCTCCCAGTCACAGCAGCCTGAGAGCAGATGGGATCAATACACCAACAGCACCACCCACGAGAGGGACTCCTGTCACAGGGGCCTCGCACAGAGCACCACAAATCACAGCACACACGGCTATTTCTGTCATGTCATTCGGGACTGCAGCACAGGAGACATATGGGAGCCTTAAACAGAACAGAAAAACATCACTGGAGTTTCTACTGACTGGAGGGGAACTGAGGGCAGGAACACCTTGTG
Source organism: Parus major (assembly GCF_001522545.3). Lineage (NCBI taxonomy): Eukaryota > Metazoa > Chordata > Aves > Passeriformes > Paridae > Parus > Parus major. The sequence continues at coordinate 5,059,949 of NC_031783.1, forward strand.
CACCCAGAATCAAGTCCTGGGTTTGGGCCAAGACAGAAAGATGCACTGGGCCATAGGACAGGAACCTGAAACAGCAGTTCACATTTTGTGCAGACAAACAAAACAGCAATCCCAATCAAAAAGTAATCTCCAGGGTTTTAAAAAGATTAATTTCACATAACTGAAGAAAATTTTACTGAACTAATTGGAAGAGAAAATGTACAGGGGAAAAAAACCAAGACTGAAAATAGACAGTTCTTTAAAAGGAATTCATTAGAAGGCTGAAAATTCATTTTTCTGTGAGAAGGCTGTTGTAACTAAACCCCTGCTGATCAGTAACTGTAGAGGTCAGACTAGATGTTCACAGTTAAGTTTTTTTAATTGTGACATAGGAAATGCTATTTTTAAGTTATTCGGGAAATGAGGAGAAATAGGGCCTTTGCATTAGACAAAAGAGAAAGGAGATATTAAATGACACTTCCTTGGGTTGAACACAAGTCAGACCACTGAGCCTTTTTGCACCCATGAGCCCTAGAAATCTTTGGGTTATCAATGCCCACAGCACAGTAACATTCCAGAAACCTGGAGGAAAACCAAGTGCTCCTTCTCCAAGGACACGTGCTGCACACTCAACCAGGAAAGACAGCTGGGGCTGTGTGAGTAGGTTTGGTAAGGCTTTTGTTGACTTACCACTGGATAACTACTCTGAACAACAAATAAGGATTGTACAGTTTCAATACTGTGAACAATAGGTGAAATAAAACTGGTGATAGATCTAGAGGAGGTTACAGGAGAATAAACATCGAGCAGCCTTAACACACACCTTCAGAGACCGACAGCCCCAACACCAGTCAACACCTGAAACTAGGAGCAAATACTAAAACTGCCCATTAAACCTTGCAGATTAGCCAAGCCATGAACACTGAGGGCAGAGCAGGCACGGGGTGTGCTGGGGATTCCTGTCCCAGTGGGATGTGCTGCTCTGCAACCAAACCAGGAGTCAACCACATCCAGGAATCAGGAATGCAAACAGGGCTGGGAATGCCAGGCTGGACCTGGGACTGCAGCAAACTTTGACACTGCAGAGGTCACAGCAGGTAAGCAACTCTGCAGAGACTGGGGATAAAGGGCTAATGTGATTATGGGATGTACAGAAAGAGAAACAGCAGAACTGGAGGAGATTTTGTCTCCTTACACTGAAAGTGTGTGTACAGTGTATAGTCATAAAATTATACTGAAATTCTTCAGTCTCTTTTCTAAGTATGCTGCAGTGACTGGCTTAGACTGGAGAAAAATTCTCAGCAAGGGACTTAAAAAGCTTTATCTGCTTAATTTATCAAAAGGTAAATTCAGAGGGGGTGGTTCTCTGCGTTCAGGGCAAAAAGGGCTGAGGTACTAATGAACCCTTTAACAGAGAAAGCTTTAGCTGTAAACTGCTCACAACCTAAGCTAGATAAATTCAAGGAAGTAATAAAGTGTGCCTTTTCTCAACAGTAAAGGCAATTAACCTTTAGTTTAATAATGGTACAAGCAGTGCAAAGCAAAAGTAATGAATTTTCAGTGTTATAAATCTTTACATTAAAACTAGACACTGCATGGAATATTTGATTCAGGTGAAACAAAGCAAGTTTCTGGGTCTGGGCAAAACTCATAGCTATTCTAAGAGATTTAAGGATCATCTTCTAGTTTTTAACTTAACAGATTTATAAAACTACAGGAAAAGAACTGCATAATCTATTGCTGCCAGTAACATCCGCATAACCCCTCTTTGCTGGGGTAAGGGTGACAGATTATGAACCAGTCTTGTGTCTGAAACGTCAGAAGGGTTTGGTAATGAAGGTGAAGCAGAGCTCCAGCCCTCCCTGGCCACACACAGGACTCACTCTGAGATGTGCACGAAGATGTCGGGCCCTCCGTCGGCGGGGGTGATGAAGCCGTGCCCTTTGGAGCGGCAGAAGCACTTGCAGACCCCTTTGTAGATGGGTCCCTCGGACGCTCTCACCGTGCTGCAGGAGGAAGCACAAGGGCAGGTCAGAGCTGAAGATGCTCCTGTGGCCAGCAGAGCACACAGGCCAAGCCCTCCCTGGCAGCGAGCTCGCTGCTCTGCGCTCACTCACACACACCGCTCCTCTTCTGCCTGGGGCCTGTGGCAGGGACACACAGATGATGTTTGCTAGCACTGGCATCCATCAGCTGCCACCTAGAACTCAACTGCTCCATCACTGTGCCAAATTTTCCTCCAGACACCATCCTGAAGGTAAGGATCATCTGTCTTTGATGAGTCTGGGAGTACCAGTGTGCACCTAAGTGTTGTGCTTCCACAGATTTCACAGAAGGGTGAAGGCCAGCTGTAGCACGTAACAGTGAGACTCATGTCTGAACTCCTCCTCCACTGCCATGGCACCTGCATTTTAAAATCAGACACATTTGCAGAGCCACCTTTAGGGTGACTTGCTGCCACCCAAAAAAAATGACTTGGCCTTTTGGAAAACTGTGGTTAAATCCCTTTCTCTACCAAATACCCAGAGTGCAACTTCCAGGGATTCAAACCCACTCAAGTATCCCATTAATGAAAACCAACTGGTTTAGATGTATTATGGGATTTACTCTGAGCATTGCTAGATCAGAACCTCCTTCTTGCCAGGATTATCCAGTAGGTTCCATGTTAGAAGAGGATTTTGGTGCAATTCTTCCAACACAATGACTGTGCAGCCATTTGGTTACATGCATCACAGCAACGTGGATATTGCTGTCCCAAAGGTTTAAATTTTACTGAAGTCTAAATAAAATTGTTATTAAAAAAAAAGTGGTAGCAGCTTTGTTCCTTGAATCAAATTAACAATTAAGAAATGCAGTTGAAAGTGCTAAAGAAATAAACCTCCATTAAATCACTACATTTCCAGCTCTATAAAGCTGTCAATACACCTGGCTCCACAAGTGTTTGTTACACAGAAAAGCACTCACTGTCCTAAACAATATATTAAAGTTCAACTGCATCTTTCAAAGAGATAAGGCACTGTGGGGGATGAGGCCCTCCACTTCCAGTGGACCAAAATTAAATACTCCCACTGAATAATAAACCATTCTGCCTGTCTCATTCATCTCTTCATTCAGCTGCTTACCTAGAGCTCCTCCAGTTTAAAGAGGACACACACACAAAAAAAATCAGAGCTATTTTGGTTTTCAGGGCAAACAAATACAGCAAGATTCCTGCACTAATTAATGATTAAAGAACTGTGGAAGCCAAATAACAAATTATTTCTTTTTTGTAAGAACCAGACTAAGATTAACAGCTGAGAAGATTTACAAAGAGTTCATTATTAACACAGCACTGAAGCAAGCTAGCTTGGACTTGCTTTTCAAGGGCAACCCCAATTATTAAGTCAATTATGTTCCTTTTAGCACTCTTCTTCCATCAGGATGTTCAGGGCTTTGAAGGCTTTTGGAAGAAGACTTTTCTTCTGCTCCTTTTTTGCTTCATTTTGAATTCAGAAGTAATAATATGAAGCATCAGTGAGACTGTTATTATTTAAATCCTCATGGATAACTCTGGAAGAAAAGAGCTGGATAACACTGCAAGAAGCAAAAAGGGAAAAGCACACCAAGCAGAGTAAGTGGCCCAAAACAGGCTGGCTGTGGGGCTGAGCTTTTACTGCCACAGCATTCATTCAGCACTGCCAGACCCTCCTCAGACAGAAATAAAAGGCTGTGGCAGAAGCATCACATTGTACCCCGATTCAAAGGCTGTGAGATGAACAAAGAAGCCCACATTGCCTTCTTCAGGTCAGCCCCTCACTGGGAGGCCCCTCACAGGCACTGGGAATCCTTTGCAATGGTCAAACCTGGCCACCCCATCCTCAGCTGCTGCACTGGGGAGGAGCTGCCTTTGGACAGGGCTCACAGGAGCCTGCACAGCACCACAGGACCCCAGGACAGCTCAGGGAAAGCCAGCTCTGCTGAAAGACCACTACCTCAAATAACTAAAAAAAGCAACAAATATTACCTTGTTTCATGGAAAACCTTACAGAAAAAAGAAACCTTACAGAAAGAGATCAGGTGTCAGACCCTGATAACCAGCATATTCTTTAACAGGTATATTTGAGCAATCTTAAGATGAAGATATGAAAGCTGAATAAGGAAAGGAAACAAGGAAATACTTTCCTCTGCAAAGTGATGGAGTATCTCTAAAATGTAACCTTGATGATGTTAGCACAGGTGTCAGGAGTAAAAACCCTAAAAGTGAGGTTCCAGTGAGGTTTGGTCCAGTGCTTCAGGGGCAGTGAGAAGAGAGACCACGCCAAAAAAAAAATGGATATGAGAAGGAAACACCAACAGGAACTGGTCCTGGAAGCCACAAGCCAATGTCTGAAGTGAAGCAAAGCTTCAGACAAGGAACTGTGCTTTGAAAAATCTTGGTGTATTATCCCCTCCCTGTAAAACTCTTGTCTTAAAAGGGCCGAGAGACTCTGAACACCCTTTACTAAAACAGAACACCGAAAAACTATAGGGCATTTGGACTAAAGGTCTAAAGGCCCCAGAACTTACTGGAGAAGAGCACCACAGCAGAGCACCCTCAGCTGTGAGCAGCCCCCCACCCCAGCCCTGTGCCGTGTCGGGAGGGCAGGACAGCGGTACTCACGCGGAGAAGGTCCTGGTGCGGCGTGTGGGCAGCGGGCTGGGGATCAGGTACCCCCGCATGGGCGATGGAGAGCGCTCCCGGGGACGCCGGCTCTCCGGCAGGTGCAGGGAGCTGGGCGATGGGGGAGAGGCGGGGGACTGCTGCGAGGAGGATGAGGTGGGCTCAGAAGACATTCCTGAGGCCTGAGAAGAGCCTGGAGAAAGGAAGAGATCTGATTTAGCCCCAAAATGGGAATTGTCATAAAAGTCACAAATGCTCGCAATGCCGATTTAGTAAGAACGTGACTCACTTCCTGCAGACGTACACACGGACACGGCTCCGCCACAAGCTCCCTATCACCGAGTCCATGCTTTGGAAAGTTTATTTATTCTTAAATGTCACAGCTTCTGTCAGCTGTACTAGGAAGCTCCACTGCAAACAGATTACTCCACAACTAATGTATCTGCTCACTCCTGCCTCCCTCACAGGCTCTTGAGGCACAGCTGAGCCCCAGATCAGGTCTCACACACCTCCCCGACTGATGGGCTTTGAGCACAGGCAGCACAGAGGAGCTCCTGCAGCTGCACACAAACACACATTACAAGAAATGAAGCCCTTGAAGAAGAAATGCTGAGATAAAGCTGCACCTCCACTGCTGCAGGCTGGCTTTGCTGTGTGATCACCACGATATCTTCATTGCTGCTGCTGCTCACTTATTAACACAGCTCTGTCAGCTCATAACACCTTCAGCTTGACTGTGAGAAGGGAATCAGAGGAGTGCTCCTTAATTCTCTTCGGCCTGAGCCAGCCAGCTGATCTGCTCTGCCTGGGACAGGAGCACAGACAATGCTGGAGGCAGTGGCCAGCCCTGAGGAGGTGAGCCCTCCTGCCTGGGGAGATCTGGCAGACCCAGCAATCCCCTTTGAGGAGCTCTGAGTCCACCACAGTCTCCCAGCAACTAGGAAACCAATAGTCCACATCTTCATCCAGACCCCCAGCAGCCTCAGGTTTGCTCCTGTTCCAGTCCTACCTTCACCAACAGCAATACACCTCTTATCACACAACAGGCAGAACTCCCAGAATCATGCAAAGAGCAGGGTCAGAAACAGCAGCACTTCCACACACACAAATGCATGGCTCACAGCAGCAGTGGCAGAAATAAGAGAAAATAATCAGCACTGCTCTGGTATTACTATGCAAGTCCCCATCCACACTGGAAGGGGAAAATGATGTGCAAAAATAACCAATAACCCACTACAATACCAATAACTTCTTACTTAAGAAGACTAAAAATATCTGGTTATCTGGATGAGTTAGCAAAAAAAATGTGGCGATCTGAGTCAAGAAAGTATCATGAAAGCAAGAAAATCTGCCTTTAAGACCAATAGTTTAACTGAACTGAAATTTCTCATATCTATTATGCACCCTCCTGTTGACACCCACACTCCCCAGCCCATGAATTATGGAGTGGATCCTTCACATGACATTTGAGAGATGCAGCCTTCTTGTCAATGACAAATCCATATTATTTCTTCCTGAAAATAAGGACTAAAATTAAAAAGGCTTCTTAAGAATGAAGTCACCAGGGAACAAAGGCTTTTGTCTTTAATTGCTCAGGGTGCTCAGAAGATACAAATGAATAGTCAGTCACACTCCCTCCTCTGCCAGCTTGAGCTTTCCTCACTGCTCTCAAGAACAACTCAGCTGAGAACAAAACCCCAGCTTTAGGGATGGCATTTCAGATGTGGATGGTATCTGTCACCCATGAGCTAATGCAGTGTTCAGCTCAGACCAAGATGATAACACCAAAGGGTCGGGATGTTCCAAACTTCCTCCTCCTCCTCAGAACAGACCTGCTGTGCTGGCTGGTACAGAGGAAGTCTCAGTTTTCTGAAGACCTCTCCTTTGGACACACCTTGCTTTCAAGGAATGTGTTTGACATGGCAGGACCATAGCCCTAGTAAGTCACAGGAAAAACAAGAGCAAACAATTAAAACCTAATTCTGATAACTCAGCACACACGGGCTGGCCTCCACACAAGTGAACATGCAGCTTTCAGAATCATTCATTTTCTCCTCATCTAAATATAAACCAGCTTGTCAGGTGACAAGCAAAATACAGAGCATTCACCCATCTACTGCAATGCCACCACAGAGTGCTACCCATCCCCTTCCTCAAACAAGGCTAGAGAGGCAGGAGAATTTTCCCTCCTTTCTTTAAAACACAGACAAACCACAAAAATATTTACAAATAGAAAAGACTAAACGGAATCAGAAGTGTGCTAACCATATGTTACTGTTCCCATTTATATTATTTTGGTGCCCTCTGTTCAGTAAACACAAAATAAAACAGCAGTGTAGAACATTCAGTACCGTTTTGCTGTACAAATACCCTTTTTGTTCTCTGCCCACGGCAAAGGTAGGTGAATAGCCTCGACTCTCATCACTTCTATTGCATGAGCCCTACGTTGTGCTCAGAGCTAAGAGCTGGCCCAAACACGGAGCTGGGTGAGAGCTGACCCAAGCACACACAGCTGGAGCACCAGCAGCAGCTGCACTCACTCACTGACCCCCAGAAGCCGGCCAGGGGGATGCAGCCCAGCAGGCAGGGTCCTGTGCCTGGGCTGCAGCTCAGGCTGTATGGGCAGCATGTGGCACCTCTGTACAGGAGGGTGCACTGACTCATCCCTCTGCCTCCTGGGCTCCAATGACAATTGGAAAACTCGGGCTCAGCGAGGAGGATGGGAGCCTGGAGGAGCAGGTTTTACCGTGCGCGTAGGGCAGGACGTCAGCGGCTCCTGCCTCCCGTGACCCTCAGCAGAAGATGAGCCCATCTGGACCTTTACAAAGACAAAGGTGCAGCTCAGCTATTTCAGTTCGTGCTGGTGTGGCCACTTCTTGACGTTGTTCGTGCAGGGATTAGCTCATTTCCCTTGGCAGCCCTCCTGCAGGAGCAGAGATGCTCTCCCCACTCACAGGCGCAGCTGGAGGCTCTCGGGCAGTGTTGACACAGGAAGCCTACAGCAAAAACTCAAAACAAAACAAACCCCACACCCCAGCCCTCCCAGCCGCCTCCTCACAAATGCTTTGCCTTCCTAAGGCAGTTACCAGCAGTCTTCAGAGATGTTTTCCAGATGTTTCCCTGTAGATCAAGAATCACCCTGGGACTCGGATGGCTGCCTACCAGCCCTTCCTCAGCACCCACAGATTCCTTCCTCTCTTTTGTCACTAGCTGAACAAAACCACTTTCCTACATCTCTCAGAAGCCCCCTACATCTCCCAGCTCACTTCCATTAGGTTTTCCCCATCCCTCCAGCCCAGCCACTCCACACTCAGCCATGGCAAGGACAGCATCCCACAAAGCTCCACCAGTGCAGCCACCCCGAGCTGCCAGGAGCAGCCATCCCCCTGTGCCTGGCGAGGACAGCCAGCAGCAAAGCAGCCCTGCAGAGAGCCCAGCAGGGTGAGATCCCAGCCAGGCCAGAGAGCAGGGCCAGCACAGACAGTATCTCTCTTCTGCTTGAGCCAGCAAAACATGTGCCTGCGGGGATTTACAGAATGAATGTAACATGACGTAAGGTGGTGGTGTTTTCAGGCTCTTTAGGAAACTCCAGCCACGTGCCACGTTAGCCTGAAATCTCCCCATATTTCAACATGCATCATTTATCTTTTTCCAACATGATTTTTATAAATTATTTATTAAATGCACCAAACTGGAATATAAATAAAACAAATTACAGTAGCATCATGGCAACAATAGACTAATTTAACATTTCAAAGCAAAAATATCTTTTTTTTCCACCATACCTCTTTTAGAAAAATTGGCCAATGTGTGCAGAAAGAGACCCCAAAATGTCATCTGTAACAAGTGAACTACAAAGAGCACAATACATGCAGGAGAAATTTCTGAAATTCTCCATGAAAAATAACTTTTAAAAGCTATTGAAGTGATAAGGTTGGGGGTATATAATAGTCATCATAATTTCTCTATATATCTGTACATCCTATTTCTCTTAAAGTCTGCCCCATACGTCCAGGAATACCCTAAAAATAGCAGGTTTGGGGAAGTTACCCATTCTGACCAGCACAACACCATCACAGAAATCTTGTCTCACTTTTAATTAATGTAAATGCCTGGAAATAGTCTAAATGGATATGGCAGGGTGACAGACTCTATGAAATCTCTCCATCTATGAATGGTTTCTTTTTCACATCACAGACTGCAACACCTGCAGTGAACAGGCACAGAGCTCAGCCCCAGGAAATGCTGCTCTGCATGGACAGCATGTGTTCCTTCAGTGCTCCAGCATGGAGAAAATGGTTTTTCTGGCCTCCTTAATCTGGAAATCACCCTGTCTGGAGGAGCTGCTCTCAGATGGCACCACAATGGCCCATGAACAGGACAGCACTGGCTACATTGGCCTGGAAAATGAGGGGTTTCCTCAAAGACAGAATAAAGCTCCTCAAGAGCAGCTGATTTCAGATGCAGGTTCTCCAATCTCTAAAAGGAATATGAAAAATGTGTCTAAGAGTCATCTGAAAATCTGATTGTTTTCTGGGCTTTTCCTGGATTTAGAAACAACACCAGAAACTCTTCTTACTTTTTAAAATTTTCACTTTTAAACATCCTGGTTTCCAAATTTTTTCTGTGCAGCTGCATTTCTTTCCTACTCTAAGGAAGCTGTGCAGATAAACCCCTCAGCTTCACCTGCTCTTCTGCTGACACCTAGAAAACCTCTTCTCAGCAAGAAAATCCACAGCCCCTTGCGCCCTGAGTGAAGGCACCAGGACTCGCTGCCCTGATAAGGTGAGGGACTGAGGGTGTCCCCTGTCCTACAGCAGCCCCCAGCTCCCTCTCCAAGGTGCCTGAGCACCATCCACAGCACTGCTCCTACCTGGAGCTCCTTCCAAAGCCCTTTCTGGCACTGGGAAAGGGGAGCCCAGCTCACAGGAGGATCCCAGCACTGCCCTGCACCACGGAGCGAAGCGCTTGCAAAACTCAGTTACGAAACAGCAGCTTCCGAGAGCTTCCCCGTCCAGCTTAGTGTGCATGACTAACTTCCCACAATTAATACTGGTGTTTCCATTAGCACTGAAACTCAGAGGAGTTGCAACACGTGTGTGCCATGTCACAGATTACGGTATAAACATGACGCCCTTGCAGGCTGTGGAGGAGTGCCCACACACGAGTGATTTGTCAGGACATTGCACAACCATGTCCAGTAAAAGCCAAGTTATAAGGTAAGAAAAAAAAATTCCTATGGCTTGTTTGGGTGTACAAATTAATTTGGATTAAAACAAGGTTTCATTTACAAACAGCAGCAGCTATTTCCAAGCAATCTCAGCACTGAGCCCTTTGTCCCCAAATGCTGGGGGTGCCCTGCTCCTGCAGTGAGCAGCGTCTGTGCCCAGGCAGCACAAACCCACCCTGCACAGCACACTCCACAGAGAGGGATGGGAAGGAATTTGGCCATCAGCAGCCTATGCAGCACATTCACAGAGATGAGGACTTCCTGCAGTCCCATTTTTTCCACTGTCCACAAAAGCTGATAGGTACACTCAAAAAAATAAAAGTTTAGTTGAAGGAACTGAGTGGTTAGACAGATTAAGTACATGTTTCTACTGCTGTAGGATTAGACTGAAGGATGTATGGTGATACCCTGTGGCTAATTTTATCAAAAATACAGAAGAATCAGGATCCTGTCTCGCTGGAAATCCAGTATTTACCATGACTGATGATGCACAAACTCATTGCTCCAAGCTGCCTGGAACAGAGCTAGCCAGGGTCCTCCACTGTAAAGTGAGCAGAGGAGGCTGAGAGCACACCTCCTGCCAGCTGCCTTGGGGACAGCATTCACCTGGCCTTGCTCAGAGTGTGCTCAGTCTCGTGGGAAGGACCAGCTTCCACCCTGCCTCTTGTAAAAATACTTCAGTGGGAGCAGGACACCCCAGCAGCAGTGTAAGGGAACTTCCTCAGCACAGCGATAATGGCACAGAGCTGTCCCAAGACCAGCACACCTTCCAAGCCTTCAGTTTGCTTATAAAGTCTCATTTATCCACCTCCTTTTGTTTAAAGACCAGGTTGCAAGGGATGGAAAACTCTCCCCAGCTCATGGTGAGCCTGGACAAGCAGTGGTGGGCTCCAGACAAGCGTCCTCCTCTGGGAGCTCTTCCCAGGCAGGGATGAAGATGCTGGTTGAAGATGGTGGTGGTAATTAGGTGCAAGTGTTGCCCAGTGACCTAAGATGCCATGCACCTACAGTATTGGCAATGTAATCAAGTATTGAAATGACATAGGAAAAGGGGGGTTCTCACCTGGGCAGGACACCACAGCCTGTCACCAACCAAAGGGGTGGGAGTGCCCTGTGGGATGGGCTCTTCCACCCATCCCTGTGCAGCTGATGGCCCACAGCACATCCAGAGGCACTGAGCCAGCCCCAGCCTGGGAGGAGATGTCCAGCACCTTGCCAAGTGCTCTGTGTGTGAGCTGCCAGGCTGCAGCCCTGGCTGTTTCTGTGGCAGCAGGGACACCACGGCACAGCACTGCCCAGCCGCTCCCAGGGCCAGAACCCGGAGCACAAACAGCAGCTCCCAAAGGCCAGCGCCAATCCCCAAAGCCAAGGACACAACAGGTCACCTCCAGGACACAGGGAAGGGTGAAGGGACATCACAAAGGACCCTTGCAGTAAAACTGGGGAACATCAGGATGACTTTAGTTGATCCAACACTGGTCGGCAGGCGTGGCTGCCCAGGTCAGAGTTAAATATAAGGTGAGTGTCCCAACACCCTTCCCACATCCTCACTGAAGGAAATGGCAAACTAAAGATTGCACAGTGGTATTTAATAACCTCCTATGAGATTTGCCAGGCCCTTCCTGAGCTCATAATCTTTTAACCTCTGCAGTATCCTGTGGCTGTCCCACAGCTTAACTGTCTATGAAAAAGAGCCTCCACTCCTTTTAGTGGACAGTGAGGTGAGGCCCTTTTTCACAGGGAAATTAAGAAAGGACAGCGAGACCAAAAGGCAACAGCAAATTAGAAAAGGAGAGGGAAGGGAAAAGGAATACGTAAATAAACAAATGGGGAAAAACCTTAGCTTAGAGAAGCATACAAAAAAGGATGCACAGATTTATTCCTAAAAAAAAAATTAAATTTTCTAACAGAAGTGACATAAAAAGGGTAGAGAGCAAGAAGAGTTTCAAGCTGTTTCTGGTGTTCTTGCCTCCTCCCTTTAAATTTCCAAGTGCAAATGAAAAACCTTATGCCTTTTTTTAAAGCAAGGCACTCCCCAGTTTGTTGCTTGAATGGCTGCTGTGACTTTTAGACAATAAACCCTACTAGTATCAAATATTTCTGAAGATTTAGCTTTGTCAACAAGTTAGCTGGTTTGGGCCAGGAAGCAGATATTATCTATTCAATGTTTTATGGTCCCCAGCACAGAACCATTGTGCTGGTCACTCCGAGTTCCTGCTGCCTTCATCACTCCTCCATTAGCCAGGGCTGGGAATTCTGCTCTGGGACAGCAGAGGCAACACTTCATCTGTCTCACCTCAACTTTTTAACATGCTCAGTCACAGTGAGCTGATGTATTTCCCAGATAAAATACAATTTGTGGCTGAAAAGGGAAATTGTCCCTTCCAGTGCTTGTTCTCCAGCTTTGGAACCCAGCTCCTCCTCCAGCACTTTTGCAAGTCTGAAGCTTTCCCTCTGCCATTGCTTCCATGCTGGAGCATCCCCTGTGAATTTATTCCAGGATTTATTTCATACTGGCAGAAAATATTTATACCAAAACATGATAATCTCTCATGTGTCTTGTGTCTAAGCATTTTAAGGCTCATCTACAAGGCAAATGGGTTATACAGGGTGATGAAGAAGTTATACATATGTAAATCCCTCAGCACTTTTCAAAAGTTCTCCCCTTTTCAGCTTCCTCTCACATCACAAAACTTCAGGCACAATTCTGGTTAAATTTGTTCATGTGCAACTTTGAGCCTTTTAAGGCTACTGAAATCCCCTGAAATATTTATGTGGCTCAAGTGTTACTCAGAACAATTAGTTCACTGTGTTTCCTCCCTAATCAACATTTTCAATAGGGGAAAACAGCTCACATTACAGAGATCTATAACCATGGAAATTTATGAGGTATACGTGTATTGGCAAAGAAAATAAATAAATCCTCTGAGGGTATTTCATCTGCCAGCATTCCAGCAAGATGCAGCTGGCAGGACACACAGCCAGAAAACACTCAAAAATAACTTGATCCTCACACCAGTTCTGTGAGGCACCCAGAGACCCCAGATGCCCTTTAGGACAGGCCAGGCTCTACTTTGTGGTTATCCCAATGTCCAGGCCACATTCCAGCCTCACTGCCTGACACTTCCTATGCATATTTTTGAGCATCCCAGGCTAATAATTTGAGTCTACTTCAAATAGATCACTCAGAAATCAATTAAACAGAATTATGAACTGACATCAATATCAATCAATGACCAAAAGATATAAAACTGACTGAAATAATTTAAGAAACAGAAAATGCTCTGCATCTGATGGGATGATAGACCTAAATTTTAATGGAGAAACATATATATATATATATATATATATAAATATATATATGTGTAAATATATATGTATGTTAAGATTACTGGCCCACTAAACAATTGCATTTCTGTTTTTCTTCCCTCCAATATATCCCTCAACACAATTTCCAGTGTATCCCACCATGCTGTACACAAGTTTGTGCTTGTGAGCCCGAGACCCCCTCAGTGTCCTCATGCTGCAGCAGAAGGCAAGTGTCCCACCACCACTGTAAAACCAATGGTTACCTCTTAACTCTCAAGCTGAAATGGCCTTAATTTAACTGAAGTCTATAGGATAAGAACTACAGAAATATACACATTGCACAGGCCTGGTTTTTCTTATACAACCAAACAACTTGTGGAACAGAGAATATGTAAGCAAGCACACCTAACCAAACTCCTTGGCTGGACAGAAAATGCTGCATTTTACCTCACAGACCTGCTCAATCCTGGCAGCACATGTACCCCCATGGCCAGCTGCTGCTGTACAGAGCTCTGTGTCAGCTCCTGCACTGACAGGCAGTCCCTACACATGTGTGTGTGCATCCAGAGCACACCCACAGCTGCTCCAGGGACACCCAAAAACACCCCAAATCCTCTGCTGACTACACGTGGTACAAACCCTCCAGCCTCTCATGTGGCAGCTTGGAAAACACCACTGATGCTGCACTTTAGACTTCTAGGAGAAAAATTCGTTTTTAGTCTCAAGGGTGCTGACAGCACCCCGGTCCAGCCTGTGAAAAAACATGTGAAAAACAGATAATGCAGCCAGGCTGCTGAGGCAACACATCCTGCACAGCCAACTAACGCCAAAATGGACCTGTGGGGAGTGTGACTGCCCTCCCTGATTATCACGTGTGCTCAAACCAGGCTTTCTGGCTCAGCACATCCAGCCTGTGCTCACAGCCAGTCCCATGGCCAAAGGAATCACAAAAGGATTGATATTGTGCTGCAGTGCCTGCGAAAGCGCAGCGCCAGCACGGGCACGCGTGCGGGGCTCGATGTCGTGCCGACCTCCACATCAACAAATCTGTTTACTGAGCTGTGATTTCCAGAGCCACGGCCCCAGGGCTGTGCTGGACAGGACAGAGCTGTCCAGAACCACTGGGTCTGTTATTTGTGCCTGCTGTGTTAGTGCTCAAAAGCCAACACACCACAGCAAGGGAACAGGAACTCGAGCTTTTCAGGCAACGTAAGAATCAAGTGTTATAGTTGGAAAAAAGCAGACAAATCTTGAAGGCAGGTGCCTTCTTCAGGTATAAAACTAAACCTCTATATAGAAGCACATGTTTAATAGAAACTTGTACTTCAGTTTTGTTTCAGAGCAATCACTACACCAATAAACTGCATCTACTTCCACTGCAATCACAGAGGGAATGGGACACAAGTAGAGCAAACATTGCACACAGGAACAGCAGTGAATGCCTTTATGAAAGATTGTTTTGATTTAATTTACTTGTTTAGCCACATGGTGATAGTTCCATGACCTTACAAAATTGAGCCAGTCCCACTACCAAGAGAGATGTGAGATCAGTAAAAAACTAAGACAGGAATAGATTTAACAGTACCTTTGTTATTTTTATCTAGAGCAACGTTTTTTGTGAAACCCAGTGTTACACAGCTAAGAATCCCCAGGCTCTGCCTGCCTCAGGAGCCAGCCCCAAGTCCAGAAGGAGCCAGGTCATGGTGTGCATGCACATCTTGTGGGTTCACCCTGGTGCTGGTGGCCAGGAGATCCCAGACTGCAGAGCTCCTCATCATGGGGTACCAGAGGAGGAGCTCCTCCTCAGAACCCATGCCAGGGCAGAGGCAATGCAGCCACATTAAAACATTTAAGAACAAATTTGTTTGGAATCCCAGACTCCACCTGTACCAGTCAGTGAGTGTCCAGCAAAACCACTTTTGTCCCCATGGGGCTGTGATCAGTGCTGAGACAGCTCTGCACTACCTTTATTTCTTATTTGATTCCTCTGGGATGTTTTCCAGGCGAGGTTTGTCTACCTGGAAAGCCTGGGGGATGGAAGGGAAGGTGAGCATGTGAAGAACAGATAGTGCAGACAGCAGCATGGTGACATCATGATGCTGGGATGCTGCTGGCAGTGCCTGGGCAGCAGCTCTGCCAGATTCAGCCTGACTGCGTTCCAGCAGTGAGTTTCTGTCCTGAAGTCCCTGCTGCTGTGGGTAAAAGACACTGCAGTGCATTACACATCCCCAGGGACAGAGATATTTTGTTGTCTAAGCCTGGCACAGGGAGAATAGAAAAAATCAAAGTATAAAATCTAATACATCAGAAAAGAGTGGAACCACACAATTACTTAGGTATATTAAGATACACTTTCTGCTCTAGAACTGGTGTCCTAAACAACAGTGGTGAGAATAATTTCTAGGACTGACACAGTTCCCAGGGTAGGGAAAAACCACCCTTCTGCATAGAAAAAAAAGAACATATTTATTCAGAAACTGGGACCTGTGTAAGATTCAAACACACTTTCTGGACCAGCATATAGCAGAATACCAATATTCACTCTATTTACTGCCTCTCCTACCAGTAAGATTAAAAACCCACCACTTGAAATAGTTTGAAATAACTTTAAGGACTCCTCCTACCCTTCTCCATCACAAGGCTCCGTGAAAAGGCTATCGCCACATTTCATAGTTCCCTTTGCTAGATTTTCTTCAAATATTGGAGAAAATAAAGTCACAGTCTTCACAGCTGAGTAAATTTTGCTTTTCCTGGCTGCAGTCAGCCAAGCTCCTGTTCTGGACCTGCTACTGCACAGACAGGCACTGCTATGATGAGCTGGGTGAGAAGATCCAACTCACATATTTAATGAGTATTTACATTCCAGTAACAGGTAAAAATTTTGTAAACAGGAAATTCATTGACATTGCTTTCTGGCAGTTTCATTTACTCTTTTAAGTAATTGTCAAGAAGTTGCAATCATGGCCATGACTTACTTTGATCAAGTAACTGATGTAACTGCAAACAAGCAAACACCTTTGACCAGCCTCCTGAAATCATATCATGAAGGGAAAGCCAGCAGACAGTGAGCACTGAGGAGGCAGGAGCTCACAAAACAATATAGTCCATTTCTCCAGAGGGCCTCCATCAGCGTGCCTGGCTGTGCAATGTAAACAAACCAAACATTAAACCAGGACTGACATAAAATGAAAATTCCTTTCTCACTGGACAGGCAAGATTAAATGTTTATTTCCTGGACAAAGTCTACTCTTTTTCTGGGACTTCTCTTAAATAGAAAGTGGCAAAGAATTTGGAACCTTGGGGAAAGCAGTGCTCCTGGAATACAGAGTCATGCCTGGAGGAACTCAGGGGGATTCATGGCAGAGAATGCACTATGCCTCCCACCCTGCCCAAAAGCAGCACTGGGAAGACAAGGTGAACCCCAGCTGCTGAATGGGCTGCAGACATCCTTAGCCCAACAGTCAGCTGATAAAGAGTCTTTTGGAAGCAGAGATTCCCACTCCAGTTCTCAGCAATCTTATCTTTTGGTTTTGCTGTTAGTCACCAAGATCTGCAATTGCAGCAGGCAGTGTGTCTCCACTGGCAGCCTGTCCTTCACCATGGGACAAGTACACCACGGCTGATGTGACAAGCGGCTGAGCAGGACAGACCCTTTGCCAGAGGCTCTGCCAGCACGGTGTGGGAGCTCTGGCCACGCTTCTCTGGGGCTGCAGCACCATCAGTGCCCCATCCAGCCTGGCTTCCCACCCCAGCTCCAGACAGTCCCCAGCGTTCCAAGCTCCCCCCAGAGTAACACCAGCACACACTTTGCTCCCTGCTCGGGACCAGCCTCAGCTCCTAATGCTCTGCCACTTCCCCAGTCATGTGCTGCTCATGAGGCATGGCAAAGGACCAGCAAGGTTTAATATTCCAGAGAAACTACCAGGTCAAGGTTCTCCTTTTTCCTCAGTCCTGCACAAAGCGCTCTGTGATCAGATCAGGCACGGAGCCATCGGGGTAAGGAACACGTGGTGCACACAGGCCTACTTGCTTTTTCCAGAGAAAGGTAACAGAGCCATCCCTTGCAGTCCAAACCACCTGGAGATTCAGCTGCAGGTTGTTTTGTTCCTTCTGTGCCTTCACCCCTCTGCTATCTGCTCACAGGGAGGCTGCAGCTCAGGCCCAGGTTTACCTTCCCAGACCCCAGTCCTGGGAAAGAAGTGTGGTCACAGGCCACCAATTATTGCCCAAACAGCTGGGCAAGCACACAAAGGCCAAATTCATAATTGCTGTCCTTGAAACACCCCAGTATTTAAAGATCTGCTGAGACCTTGACCCTATCACCAGCTCCTCCCTGCATAAATACACAATTCAAGGTGAGCAGAGCCTAACACTCACACCATGGGTAAAAAATTTAATGTTCATTTTCTTTAGACTTCTGTTCAGTTTCCAAACTGCATTAATAATGCAAGAACCTTAATGCAGGTGTCATTATGCCCAAGATAATCGTTATTTTTTAAAAAAGATTTGATTTTGTTATATATATATAAATGTTTTAAATCGATCCAAAGAGGAAAAGCTGCTGTGAAACCAACGGGAAATAAAGAACCAGCAAAGCTCTGAAATCAGGCAGTAGCATCGGAGGGACCACACGGATGAAGCTGCTTCCCCCAGAGCCGGGTCAGGCTCCCGGGCAGCACCCACGCCCCACCCGCCCCGAGGCACTGCAGCCAAGCCTGGGCAGATGCGCTCTGACTCACACGGTGTTTTACAGCTTCCCTCGGTGGGGCAAACAACAGAAACACCACTTCAGTGTGCTCCACGTGCCCCAAAAAATGACAGAAACGAAAGCTAAGCCAGTGCCTTCCGGCACAGCGGAGACAAAGGAAGCGTCAGATGGGTTCCTCTCCCGGCCGCCACCGAGGCGGGGACACGATGCTGCGGGGTGTCACCTCCTGCCAGGGGGATCCCATCTCTGCACCTTCTGTACCTCAGCCTTCTTCTCGGCCACTAGCTGAGGGGGGAAAGCAAGATCTCGGCAGGAAGCGATCTCGCTTCTGCCTGTTCGCAGCTGTGGAGGCAGCGCTGGGAGCAGGGGCACAGGGCTGGCCGTGCCCGCCTCACCGGGCTCACACCGGCAGCAGCGCCCGCCCAGGGAACGGAGAGCCCGCAGCCGGGTCCGGCCGCAATCACTGCGGGATGGAGGAAATACAGAGCGCTGCTCTGCCCAGCGAGCCGCCCCAAAAACGAGGAAGAGACACAGTGAGAGACGGAAGCAGGACAATTTCCTCTACCCCGCTCTGAGAGAAAAGGCAAAGCAGTTTAGTCAGATGAACGCTTTCTAGTTTTCATTTTATCTGAACTGTGCCGGGGAGCAACACATCACACAAAAGCAAATCACCTCTCTGCATCCCTCCCTTCTTTACAGCGTTTCAGCTGGGATTTTTTGTTTGGTTTTCCACATCAACCTGTTGCAAAAAGCAGGATTTGAGTTTTTAAAACTGTTGTGCAGAAAAAAACCTCAAAAACATTTCACTCCTTTTTATTTTTTCCTCTTCAAGGCCACCCCTCTGCTGTACACAATGCTGTTCCCAGCCTCCTGGCCCCCGGGAGATGGCAGCTGCCAGCCCCAGGGAAGGGCTGTGATCCCCACTCATCCTTCCCCTTGCTGCTGATGGGGTTTACACTTCCCAAACTGAGTTCCTGTCCTTAGTCTCTGCCAGAAACCTTCCAGATGAGAGGCAGATTAACCAACAACTCTCACCACCAACATCCAGAATATTTATCAACCTGGACTTGAACCGATACAATATCAATAAATTTTATTAATGCTGATCCCCATCAGTTTTTCCCCAAGTTTCAAGCAGCTACTCTCAACCCCTGGCAAGTCTACTCCATGCCCACTGATTCAAAAATGGTTCCTTATAGAAACTTGAGACAAAAATAGACAAAAAGGCACAATATCCTCAGCTTTCACCCTGAAGATACTCCAGACACAATAAAAGAGACCCCCCCCCAACTTCTTCTGCACCCCACAGTCCACTCAGGGTGAAATGGAAGCAGGGGAAGGATTTATTTACTTCTGTCAGGCTTGACACCAAGAACAGCCCTGGCACAGCCTGCTGGTCCTATCACCTAGAGAGAACCCCACACACCACATTTCCTCCCAGGAACCACATTTGGTGTGCTGCACAAACAGGGTCTGGCAGTTTGTCGTAAGGGAGCTCGACTGGACACGACACTGAACGTGATACATTCATGTTCATGATGGGTTTCATTCTTTAAATGAATATAAAACCTGAATTCACCCAAAGGACAGCACTACCCTGAAAGCCACAGTCGTAAGAGAAGACAGAAGGCAGCATTACCTGGCCTTATCTGCCTAACTTCAAATTACTTGCAGATAAACATTTCTGTGCTTACACGAGCATAAGCAAAGGAGGGGATGATGCTGGTTGAAATATTTACAACCCCGTGCAAAGCAGAGTGGCAGAAGCTCAGGGCAGTGCAGGGGTAGCTGCAGGTGCCCAGAACAGGGGACAGCACAACCACACTCGGGGTTCCACCACACGTGGGTGTCACAGCACCCACGGGGCCGTGGGATGAGCTCCTGCCTCAGCTCTGCCCCTGCAAAGGGACACTTGGAAAGAACAAGTGTTTTCTCTCCTTTACACCCCCACGTAGAATGTGAAAATAAGCCCATTGTCAGAGAACAGGCTCATCTTTCCTACAGTTTCTTTGGCACACACAACTTTTTTCCTGTAAACAACCAAAGCCGTCATATGAGTTGGGGCTTTTTTTAACTTTTTTGCTACTTGTTAGTTAAGCCTCTTTAGATTTAACGAGATACTAAGATGTGTTTGTAAAAGCCCAAGCCCTCTGCAGCTATGTTCACAGGCCTTGCTATCTTCCACTCTTAATAATCAACAGAAGGAAAGGAATTATGTTTGCCCAACGTAAGATAATAGTCAGAAAGTAAAGGTTAAGAACAGCAGTCAAAAAAACCCTTTCAATCTCACAAAAATAACGACTAGGAGAGTCAAGTCAAAGCAGCCTGAAAGTTTTCTGAGACTGTCTAAGAAACCAAATCCAGTACCACAAAAGGTTTTGCAAACATTTCTCAGAAGTAGCTCTACAGTGCCAGCAAAAACAGAATCAGAAAAGAGCTCTAAATCCCCTCCTTGAAAGCCAAATTCAGAGTCACAGATGCAAAAATCAGCCTCGGAGGCTTCTTTACAAGAGCAAGAAGTGACACGCACACACATCCAACATGCCAAGAAACACGAAGAAAGGATTGCTTGCCCCATTTTTTGCTTTCCCCGTTTTCCTGAGCAGAAGTGCTGACTGTAAGAGCGGGCAGTTCAGGCTACAGCAACAGAGTCTTTAACGAGGCTCCGAGTTCTGCAGTGCTCCTCTGAGCAACCAGTGCTGGGAGTCCTTTATCTCCCCAGCGCCTGGAAGCTCTCGTTCTGCACTCTTTGTCTCGCTCGTCATTTCTAAAACAAGCCATTCCCAGAGTAACAATGTCACACCCGCACTTCCAGGGCGCAACAAGAAGGCGAAAGCGTTAAAAAACGAACCAAACCAAACAAAACAAAGGAAATCGGCCCTAATCTCTGAAGCGCAATAAATCCACCGCCCCGGAGGAGGAGAAGGCGGCACCGGACACCTCCCGGGGGGCTCTCCAAGCCCGCTGCCCCCGGCCCGGCCCCCCAACCTCCCGAAGGATGCTCCCTGCTGAGACCCGGCTCACCTGGGCAGGGCAGGGCAGGGCAGAGCTGGGCTGGGCTGGGCTGGGCTGGCGGCCCCGCTCCCCGGGCTGGTGTCGGGCTGGCCCCGGCGCTGTGCCGGGGAGGGGAGGGCCGGGGAGCCCCGCTCCGCCCTTCTCCGCCCCACACCGCCCTTCTCCGCCCCACACCGCCCTTCTCCGCCCTTCTCCGCCCCACACCGCCCTTCTCCGCCCCACACCGCCCTTCTCCGCCCCGGCCCGGCCCGCTCCGCTCCGCCCGCACGGGGCCCCGGGCTGGGCCAGCAGCGCCGCGGTTTGTCCGGGATGCTGCGGCCCCGGGGAACCCCGCCCAAAACGAAAACTCCAAGAGCCGATGGAAGCGGTGTTAAGGAAAGGATGGCATGGCCAGAGAGCTCCACAGAGCCAGGGCAAGGTACAGCTGAGTAATCCTGGTAAATCCTCCCGAGTGCTGCGATGAGGATGAGGAACGGGGCTGGGTGTGCTCTGTACTGTCATCACTTGGATGTGCTCGGCATCCTCTGCATGAGGCAGAGCTGTCACACAGGGCCTGGGGTGACAGCTGCAGCAGGACAACTGATGGCACAGCCCAGGGCAGCAGTGACAACAGGCTCCCAGTTAGTGGTCTCTGACTTTACCGGGAACACAAAAATCACTGAGACCTTGGGACAAAGTGCACCATCTTCATCCAGCATCCAGTTTAAGCAATGCTTTCATTTGTGCATAATTTTCCTAGCTGACAATAACCCACAGTAACTTAAAAGATAGTTTTACAAAGAGAGCTTAGAAAGGGAATCCGTTCTAGTTCTT
Source organism: Parus major (assembly GCF_001522545.3). Taxonomy (NCBI): domain Eukaryota; kingdom Metazoa; phylum Chordata; class Aves; order Passeriformes; family Paridae; genus Parus; species Parus major. The sequence goes on from NC_031783.1 coordinate 5,081,642, forward strand.
TTCCACTTGTAGATACCAGACAAAGCATGTCCTCATATCATCACAGAGGTGAGACAGAAGTATTCACTCTTAGCCAGCCATAGTCACACAAGAAACAGTACTGAACAATTTGTGATAAAACTGCCATGCACAGATCTTAGTGGGGCTTGGGATTTTTTTCATGAGGAAAAGCAAACAGAAGACCCATAGCAGCGTGTTTGATCTGAGACAGGGTATCTAGAAGGGTTCTCAGGATATGCAGCAACCAGCTTCCTATGTCAACCACATGGTTGTCCTCCAAAGCACTCTACCTCTCCACCCCATTCTGTTCCACACAAGATCTCGCCTCTTTCTAAGATACAGTTACAGAACTGATGACTTCTTTTGCTTAAAATATTAATTAAAGCTACAATTAAATATTTATTCCTGGAAGTCTTTTCTCCTTTGTTTTGTGTGCCAAAACTGCTTTTTGCCAGGGTGGAGGAGGATGAAGACACTACATAAGCAGGCACTGTTCAGAGCAGCCCCCCCAGTCCCACAGTCTGGGATTCCAGCTGTGCTTTCCTCGAAGGTTCAGCACTCCTGAGTCATCCCTCTTGCTTCCCTCTCTCCCTCTGCTTTCCCGGCAGAAATGCACACCCCGTGGGAGACCCATGGCTATGGATACCCACAGCCTACAGGGGTTTGAGGGTCCTGTGAGTGTGTGTGTGCACCCCCAGCTACCACAGATAGGAAATGGGATTTTGCCTGCCTCATTTTGTCAACAACTGCTGGAGACAGGAGAGGTTCCAGCTTCCCCCAAACTCCAACTTGTCTCCCTCCCCTTCTCCTTTCTCTCGCTACAGTTACTGACGCTCAGTTAATCATTCCCAGCCCACCTGCCTACCTTGCTCCTCCTGTCCCTGGGGTGGGAAGGGCAGCAGGACAGCTCTTTCCCAGGATGCAGGATCTTCCCCAAAGCCAGTGCTGCTGGGCTGGGCCAGCAAGGAGCACCTCGCAGCTGGGAGGAGGGCAGGAGGAGGTCCGGAGCTGCAGGACTCACCTACCTCTCTCCTTTGCTGCTGAATGATCCCCTGCTTACTCAGACACAGCTCTGGGCTGCTGCAGGGACTGAGCACTTCCCTCAACAGTCCTGACAGGGAAGAAAAAAAACCAAAAAAAACCCAGAAGGATTTATTGATAGCATAGCATCATTACACCCCTTTTCATTCACTTAAAGTATTCAAAGTGCAATTACTTACACAACTTGAGTCAAGGAAATGAGTGTGTAGGGGGAAAATGTATCAGGTGATGTGATTCATTAGTAATGGTGGGAGATACACGTCCCTGTGCAGCAGCAAGGATGAGGTGGCTTGAACAGCTCTTAAATAATTAGATGGGTGCTGCTTGTCAACATAGGGCAAATACTGCCCACCTCTATTAAAAAGGCATGAATTGGTCTAGGATTGCTTCACCCATCACAAAGACAATCCTGATGTCCAGTTTCTGACAGGTCTTCAGAACTATTTAATCTAAAAGCTATGGTTGGCACAAGCACAGAGAGTGTAGGCTGGATATGAATGAACCGTGCCTGGAAATTAGGAACAGGCTCTTAAAGATTAGAGCAATAAGATTGTAATAGAGAATAATAGGAGGAAAAATACCCTTAACTCCTTGAATATGGGGCACATTAAGTATGCTTCAGTCCAGAGTACTCTACTGCACTTCGTCTTCTCATGTCCAGTCCCAATGTTGGCAGGAACCCACCAGTGTGCCAGCCCCAAAGATCTGCTTTTCACTTAAGGCTGTTTACTATATAATGGGATACACTCATTCTATTTTACCAGATCAATTTTTCCTACCAGGCATCTGACAAGTTATTGTGTGCTCTCACTATCTTAATCATCTGTAATTTTGAATCATGCTTCAGATGAGCTCTGTTTGCAAAGCGTAGGAACTGAGGACGTCTTTGCTGCTCTCAGATAAATCATAGGACCAGGGAAAAAAATGCTCATAAAGAAATGAATCTTCCTCTGTGGTTAGGGTTAAAATTCAATTCATGTTAGCTAAAGGTACAAATAACCTTGCAAATTGTTTACAGAGATTTGAAACAATAAAAACAAAGCCCCGAATTGCCATATAGTCATCAATAACACAGTGTACTAAAAGTAGCACTAACACAACCTTCTCGACAAGAATTTAACAAACATCTTTCCACCTTTCCCTCAGGGAAGGATTTAGCCCCCAAACTTAGTTATCAAACCCAGAGCACTCTTAATAACAGGGTGAGAAATTAGTTCCTGAGCCCCAGAGCCATGCTTGGGACACAATGTCATGGACATGAAGTAGGTCAGCTCCAAGTTGTAATCACCTCCCATTTTGTCATCCTGGAAGGTGTAGCACAACCCCACCAAACAGGTATTGCTGAACTCCTAATCTGGCCAGCTGGCTATTTCATTTGTCTAGTGAAACAGAGCTCACATGAGCTCACCTTGAGCAGGGGTATCTTCTTATGTTCCTTTTTCCTTTTCTTACACTAAAACAGTTCCAGGCTTTTTATTAGGAAACAAAGGACCCCATACCAGTGCAGAAATCATTTGTGAGCAGCTTGGCAGGAGGCACAATCCATGCAGTTGCTGCAGATTATTTTTTCTCTTTGCTAGCTTTTTTTCAGGTCCCACTCCTTCTAAAGAAGAATTATGTTTGTCATGAGCAGAGGAATCTTTTGATGCATGGAATTAGTCAGAAGCTACACAGCTACCAAAGATTTTAAGGTCAGTTAGGCTGTCTCTCTTGGTCCTGACACAGTCACCAAATATTCAGCTTTGAAACCTGATTTTTCAGATCCTTTGTCTTCACAGTCAAAAGGATAAATTTTTTACTTCAGGGAAAATAACATCTATGGATTGTACTGAAGTAGAAACACAGAAAAGTTGAGCTTTTCAGCAAGGTAAGCTCCAGGGAAATTGGGGTGTTTTAAGACTGCATTTCTTGTCTTTTTGGTGTTTTTACATCACATGCAATAGGCTTCTTTAAAATAACCCCAACCCATTCTAGTAGAAAAACAAGGCCTTGAAGAAGAACTGTTTCTCCATAATTTGCTTTTTATTTTGTTAATATTGACTGCCTGTCAGAAATACAATACTGTCTCCTGCTCCCTGCTCTTCAGCTGCCATCTTCCAGCCCTTCCTCCTGTCGTTTGCATTTACTCTCAGTTGTACTCTCAGTCGAGTTTCCTCGCTGGTCCCTCTGCTTGCCCTGTGGACTGACATCCCAGAGCCTCTGCCCTTCCTGAGAGCTCCTCCTGTGCTTCCAGCCATCCCTGGCAAGCTCAGCATAGCACCCACCATCAGACCTGTTTGCTATGAGCTCCTCAGATGCCAAGCAGCTGCTTTCCATTCTTCAGGGAGATCCACAGGCTTTGCATTATGCATGTGGAGACTCAGGCCAGGAGCTGATAGGCAGAGGGCATTAACATTTGAACACAAGATGCAGCATCACAGCTGAAGTTTCTTTTCCAGGTGCAGAGTGTTACCAAGGGTTCATCTAGGAGAGCAGCACAAGGCACAAAGCAAGCACTGAGGAGTGGGGAACCTTCTGAACACACACACTGTTCCTCACCTGGGCGCTGCACTGAGTCAGGCAGCTGCTCTTTGGAACACAAAATATAAAAGCAGCTGCTCAACAAACATATTGCTGTGGCCTTCACACAAGTTTCTAGCTTTGAACTGGAGAAAAGATCAACCTGACTCATATTTTACTAGTTTTGACAGATGTGGTGCTGCAAAGATGGCAGCAAGTCAGACTGCTGAGCCACTCTTGGGCAGAAGTGCACACAGATGTGTTGTGTTGTCTGCAGTCATTTCAATACATTTGTTTTAGCACACACTGGATGATAATATTCATAATTCACAATGATGAAGAATGATGATAATGATCACATAATTTGTAATGATGACATGATGATAGCTAATTATAGCAAAAAAAATTAAATAAAATGGCAGCTATGCTCAGTCCAAATGAACACAAGAAAATCTTTATGGTGAGAAAGAGCCTACAAAATAAAACTCTCCCACACCTGGCTTGGGTCGTTGTTGTGACCTGCCTTGAGAGATGGGAACTGCCTGGGGGGAGCCACCAGCACAGAGCATGTAACAGCACCCCTGGAACCTGTGACAGCTGAGCTGCCAGCAGCTCCAAAGGCTGGACATTTCCATGTCTCTTCTTCCCTCACTACCTGTCCATCCTCAGATTAGGCACTGTTCTCCTCTTCTCCCAGTCTGTCTATTCTGTTTAGATCCCAAATTGCACACAGAGGTCATGTCTGTGCTCAAACCCTACATCCTGCAGAGAGCTGTGTTCATTATCAATTGATACCCTGTCCTAGCTGTGATTAAACTGACACAAATAGCTTTTCCTTCCTTTTGGTGAAAGACTGGCTCTTATTAGCAATAGGAATTGACTGGACAAATAGATTCTTCCCAAACACTTGTCAATTCAACACACTGCACAGAAAGAAAAAATCATCAACAACTGGATTTTTTTTTCCTTGAAAAAAGGCTTAGATAAAAATTCCCGTGGTGCTGGAACTATTAAGTGAATGAAAACAGAGATGGAAAATAATACAATGGAGAGAGAGCAGTACTAGGCTCCAATGTCCCAGCATCCAGAAGATTCTGTGCTCTCCTGTTTCCAGAAGTTTGGAGCAGAAACCGCAGTCACAGTCCATGTAAGAAGATGCTACTTCCTGTGTTAGTGATCAGTGTGATATATGGGTTACAATATTTGTGTTTGTTTAATTTTGGGCACAATCCAATCAACATTTTCACTCCCACACCAGGGAAGGAGAAATGCATTCTCCCAGCTACATTTCTTAATGTATGGTCACTTGCTTCAATCTGCAAGACACAATTAAGGGCACAGTCTCTGTCCTCTTTTTCCCTTAAAAAACTCTGGATATTAAATCTCATGTACACATTACCTCAAGCCTTCTGAAAACTGACAACAGCAAGTTAGATCTGGCAAAACAAGGGTGTTTGCACAGGCTGGCAAGCCTGCCACTCTTGAAAGCCTACCAGGTTTAAATATTTAATGATCAGACATAGCATTCATTGTCCTAATCAATTCTTTTTTTAGATAGGAGTCTGTAGAGTCTCAGAAAGTGCAATCAGGCTGTGCTGGAGACCTGAAGAGGCTTCTCACACCAGTCAATGGCTACACTTGGTAGGAAAAGGGTAGGGGAGACAGAGTTCCCTGCTCTGCTCCATTAGAGACACACTGAAGGCACAAAAGGGGCAGATTGCCTTGAGATAAATTGGCTTTTACAAAGCCTTTTTCTTTACATCCTTCATGCTGGTGGCATTTTTTTACTTAGAATTAAATGAAATGGAAGCTTTTACAATGTTGAAATAAGGAAAACTCTTTCTTGGAAGGCTGTGGACAGACGTAAGCCCCTCACATGCAGAGGAGCTGTGCAGTGGGTGTGTGTGAACACCAGCATGGGTTGGGTTCTGCCAGGCAGTGGGGCACACCATTTGTTTTAGAACCCCATGGAGCACATGTGGGGCTGATGGAATGTAAGAAATAAAACTTACAAATAGTCAGAAAAGAGTGTCTGAAGACATCTTTTGAAAAGAACTGAGGTACTTTCAGCCAAATGCTCCTCCTTCTCTGATTTGGGTTCCCAACCCTCCCTCCCTTCAGGAGCCAGATATTTACCCCATTTCTTTCTGCAGAACAATAGCCAGAGGGGGATTGGTGCTTTTCCCCTTTTTGAGTGTCCTGACCCATCCCAATGAATGTGGAAACCTCCTCAAGGGCAGTTCCTAGGGAAGAGAAGACTTCTCCAGAGTCTCTCAGCTGGTCTCTGCTGGCCCAAATGTACAAGTTATCTCATGGGGGAGGCTTGAGTGCTGGATTCTTCTCATCCAGAAGATTCCTCTCACCAGGAGATCATCCTGTAGTTCACTCACCATTGGATTAATAAACTTTGGACTCTTCTTAGCAAAAAGAGCAGCATTGACTGAGAGTTTCAGGACCGAGGACCACATAGGTCCCCAAGAGACACACATTCCAGGGGTAGACTCATCAATTCAGACAGAAGACCAGACTAAACCCCACTCCCTCCATGACTTTGGTGAAGTGCTGAGGTTTATGACATCTTGCAGTGCAGAGAATTGTTCCTAAGGAAATTATTTTGCCCTAACTGAAGCAAATGAAGCAAACTGACTAGTGCTCATTCCCCTGGCATTTCTCTTCCAGCCCCATGGACTGAAGCTGAACTCTGAAAATCCATTAGCACATCCTTCCCCTGGGCCCAGGGTTTCACACCCTGCATTTGATGCACCATGAATACTCATGTCTAAATAACAGAGATCAAAACTGGTTGGAAAGAGATTTAGTGAGAATTCTGGTTTGCAGGAAGAGGGGAATGACGTATGCAAGGATAAAAAACCTCTCCTTACAGAGCAACAGGATTGATCTGGCTTGTTAAACCCACCCAATAAACAGTACTGCTGTTGTTTTTTAACTGCAGCTTGTCCTTATGAAAGCAGCTTGTTTATGCTTTCCACAATATTCACAGGTTCTTTTTATGGCACTTCATATTTCTCTGCTGCACAACTGAATAGAGATTAGGAAAAAACGTACCTGTGCTTTATTTCAAAGGGCTGTACAATAATGACAATTGTGCAGTCCTTTGGGTTAAGTCCAGGACAGCCACAACTGATGGCATCTTGCAAACAGATCAATAGGATGAGCTGATAAAGGTAAATATGTTTAAATTGTATTATTGTATTATTTAATTGTATTGGGATGGAAAATGCACGGGAATATTTTCACTCATTCTCTTGCAGAACTGCACACTTCTCCATTTAAACTGCTGCTGCATTCCATCTCAGAGGAAATCCCTCCAAACATACAAAGGGGGTCCCAATACAACAAACCATTTCATCCTAGTATTAATTGAATGCACAGGAACTGCATGGAGTGGGTAGAGACATTGCTCACTCTGTGTTTTGTATTGACAGCAACACTCACGTGGTGCAGGCAAACATAAACAATCCTTGATGCAAGGAATTCAATGGACTTTCTGCCAGTCTGTATGCAAGATAAGACCAAGCACTGACAAAGAACCTGACAATTAAAAAAATTAACTGAAATTGTTCATCTAATTTTAAATCTTCATCAGGAGCTCAAATATCAGAAAAAAAATATTGGGTGGGGTGGGGAAAGGGCAGGAGCAAAAGGAGATGAAACCAGGAGAGCTCACAACATCTGCCTCTTTTAGTTTTAGCTTTTCTTTCTTTTCAGCTGAGGGCATGGAGAAATTGCTCATGAATATTCCCTCTGTAGGGACAGGCTGGGATCCTTTGGCAGTGGGAACTGGCCATGCAGGGCAAGCATCACAGCACTTTATTTTCTTTTAACACTTTAAACTGACAGTTCCAGGTGTTTGATTTCGTTAGTTTATTTCAGCAGAGTCAACCACTGGCTCTATATTTTTGAAAAAAACAAAACAAAACAAAAACGACTAAAGAATTCAATGCAGTCCACCAATTTCTTTTTGTTTTCAGAAAATTTTAAAAAAAAATAATTCCTCTTTGTATGGTAAATGAAAGGATAGAAGGATTTTGTGTTTGTATCACACTATGAAATGGGGAAAGATTGGAAACAGAGAGGTGTTTGCACAAAGATGGCAGCTTAAAGTGGTTGTCCTTTCTCCTTATGATGAGCTTCAGTGGTGCAGAAGTGTCACACCCTCATTGGTATTTTAGGGAATATTGAAAATTATTTTATGCCAACACCATGGCAGCTGACAAGGACAAGGCCAAAATAAGAGTTTCCTGATCAGGGAATTTTCTATCCCTACTCTCCTTCCAACAGCCATATTTCCTCAAGATGAAATAAGTCATTGGAAAATATTAAAATTCCCAGAGACATCGTTTAAATGAAATAATATTTTTAAAAAGAACTCAGTATAACACTTCCTACTAGTTCATCAGGCCAGCTTGCACCTCATCCTTCTCCAGATCTGCAGCTGTACAGCTCTGTGTGTGTGTGTTTATTCCTTTCTGCTGATCTCTGGTTATCTTCTGACCCTAGAAAAGATTTCACAGTAGAAAGTCGTTCCTGTACAGTGATGTTGAACACAAAAACCCCAACACACACTGAATTTTGTGTGTGTTAGTGCAGACAGCTTTGGGAGGTGTCTCACATCCTTAAGCCTGGGGAAAACAAAGAATACACGAGGCAGAAGCACTTAACAGCTCTGATTTTTTTCAGAAAGACAATGAATTCAGTATTTGGTTCAATTAAACATTCAGATGATCCCATGACTACCCCCAGTTCCTGCTGAAGTAAAGAGGAGTAAGTAGGAATAAACAGGAATCAATATTCCAGATCATAAACACTGAAGAAAGAAGCGGGCTCCTGTTCTTTGGGGTTTCTCCAGGTATGAGCTGCATCCAGGTGACAACAGCATTGCAGCACTGTTCTTTGTGTCTTTTTACAGTTTTCTCCTGCAACTTTGTGCTTTTCCATTAATCCTCCACCTGCAGTCTCAAGTTCCAGACTGATGGACTAGAATTTGCTGTATAAAGGATGATTTTATTAATTATATAGATTTTTGTGGTGCAATACTTAACCTAGACACATAAATGTGTCAGTGGGCATGAGAGGAATAAAATCTCCAGGATAACTTGGAAAGAGGTGCTGAAGTGCTTACTAAATTAATTCTGTGAGCAATGAGGTGATTCCCCATTCTGATGTTAAATGTGCTGCAACTCCATCAATGCTATCACTCCACAGCCTCTGGCAATACCCACCTCAGTAATAGGCTTAGACAGTTATTATTATTATTATTATTATTATTATTATTATTATTATTATTATTATTATTATTATTATTATTATTATTATTATTATTATTTCTTAAATGTTGCATCATGGCAGAGATGCTTTATGCCAAATACACTGTTCCATTTAGTGCAACCTGTATTTTCTAATTCAGTCCATGTTTTGTTTTGAGCTGATTCAAAGAGAAATTGCTTTCAATTTTTCACTTCAGCCAGGCAATCGAAGAAGCAGCCCTGCAGCCTCACCACTGTGCTGCCACCAGGTACCAAATTGTTCAGGGATGACTTGCAGACTTGCTTTTCTTTTGAAAAAATTGGTCAGTCTCAGATCTCCCTTTTGTCTGAGACATTCACAATCTATGCATGTGAAAAAGAAAAGGAAAGAAAAACCCACAAAAACAAACAAAAAAACCTAAACCAACCAAACAAACAAAACAAAACCAGATATTATTTCTATTTTCAAGTTCCTAATGATGTAGTCAGGTGCTTTCATAACAAAGGAAAATGTACTGATAAAACAGACTTGAAAATAAAGAGAGTGAATCTTGATGAAGTTCAAATACCCCAGCCACACCTGGTGTTTCACACTAGGAGCCAGCAGAAGCACTCCCTGCTCATGGGTGCAGCATTCACTCTCCTAATTTTCCTTCATTTGGTACAGGTAAGCATTCTGCATCCCAGCTGTTCAGAGCATCACGAGGGAGAAGTCAGGAGGAAGATGTGAGCAGCAGCAGCCTGCTGAACACACACACAGCTCCCCTCCCTCCCAGGCCACAGCCTGCTGCAGTTTTTCCATCTTCTCAAGCTTCACACATTTCTCAGCTCTCTAAACACCGTGCTGTCACTCAAGCACAGAATCAGAGGGCAGCCAGTTGTTTGGCACAGAGAGTAAAAGTGTCAGAGGAAAAAGGCAGCACAGAATCGATGGCCCTGTGACAAAGCAGCTTCACAGCTTTGATGTTTCCTCTCTCTCCTTTCCCCTAATTAACTCCATGGCTACTTTTTCTGCACAGGAACCAAAAAATGCTCTTGTGTTGGAGCAATCTTGGTATTATTTTTGGGCTTCTCATCTTGCCATGTGTGTCTAGTCCACACCAGTGTTTTACAGTCTGTGTTCTGCAGAGATAATATGGACTATGTCTGAAATTGGGGTGCTGGAATAGGGACTATTTGAGATACTATGGACTGTTTCTCATGGTGACACAGAAAAGTACACTATTATCAGTTATTCCACATCCATTGTCCCTGTTGGAGTCTGGGATACAGAGTGTGTGCCCTTGTTTCTGATACTTAGTTCTAAGATCCAGAAAAACACTGAATTTCATATAACATGCCCAAAACTCAGCTTTTTCCCAGTCACAAGAACCAGGAAGCTGCCAAGCCAGGATGTCTCCATTTCTGCCAATGCAGACACAACTGTCAGGTCTTTTGTAGTCAGCATCACCCTAACAGGAAAATATTTACTCTGCAACTATTGTTCCACCTTCCAGAAGATTTAAAACTCACTAGCAGGAGGTGGATTTTATTTTAAACAATGTGCTTGTCTTGTGGCTCCATTCTTGACTGAGAAACTGCTTATATTGGTTTTCCCTCAAGGGCCTCACTTACAGTAAACACAATTAGGGCTAAAGACATTATCTATCATAAATCATCATTAGAAACTGCCTGTTGCTTTTAGCTTTGCTTTGGATGCAGTCTGCTCTAGACACAAGCCATCCCTCAGTGATTAGGATGCTGCAGCTCCATGTCTTAAAACCCTTCTTAACTTTAAGGGGAAGGCAGCATTAGATGCTGCAGACTCTTAGTCACAGTAGAATGATTTTACTCAAAAAATGATGCAAAAGATTTTAAATCTGGTTATAAATTTAACTTGGAAAAGCTGTGCTACTGCTGGCTAGAACACCAAGCTGGCTAAGGAGGGGGACAGGGTGGTGGTACAGGGTTCCCAAGGATGTGGAAACCCATCTTTGCATTCTCCTTCTGCATCAGCTTTGGATTTATGGTGAGTGACTTTGTCAGGAGTAAGTGTAAGAGGCTTAAATCAACATTTCCTGGCTTTGTCCTGGAAGTGGCTTTATTCCCAGAGGATGCCATCCAGACAGGGCACTGATAACCTCTCCTCCCAGACCTCTTCTTCTCCTGGGAGGGATAGAATTATTCACTTTTTGTGCGCTTGAGTGCACGCTGCTGTAGTTTCAGTAATTCCTCTGCAAAAAGCACATCACAGCACAGCCCATGGCCACCCTGCCAGCAGACCCTGTTACAGTCCCAGGAGACACTGAGACCCCAAAGCTGAGCTCTGTTCTCAGGGAATTCCCAGGAGGATTTCAGAGCAGCTGATGGGCTGGGGCAGAACGTGACTGATCAGCCCCTACAAAAGCATTGATGAGGCCACTCTGGGTCTTTCTGTGTCACCACTCGTGTCATCTGGGTTTTGTCAACTCTGCTGATCAACAATCCAGGGATGGGCTGCAAGGGCAGATGGGAAAGTGTCACAGCTGACAGACAAAAAAGGGAAAAAATAGTATTTCTGTGCTTCTTAGTGCCCTGGTCTGTCTGAGTGCTCCAGGAAACTCTGAGCCCTTTTACCATGAACCACTGAGAGCAGCATTCAACAGCAAGGAAATACTTCCTTTTGCTCTGCAGAAAAACTTCTGTAATTCACAGCAATGCCAATGGCTGATCAATTAATCAGTGATTTGACCATTTTCTGGGAATTAAAATGAAATGGATGCCAGGAGAAAAGGGGTCAAAGAAAAAGACTAGGTTCAGCCATGAAAGGTTTTATCATCTTTTAATTTCTTTCCTAATGTTGTTGTTCCTAATTGATGGAGGCACCATGAAACAGATGAGTTATAATGTATTTCTCTGACTAGTAATTTTGCCAGAGTTAATGAGAGACAGGGCAGTGCAAAGCATATCCAGAGGTACATAATCTAACTCACTCTTGTTTAATTATTATTTTTTGAGAAGAAACACTTCCCCTCCAAGCAGGGCTTCTTGAGAGAAGCATGCTGTGTTCAAATTAATCTGCTCTCTGACCTGTCACTTGCATGAGTTCCTTATGCTCTGAAAGTGAAATTGTTTGGTTAGGAGCACCAGTGTCTCTTGATCTTTCAGTACATAATTACTGGGCATCTTGCCTGGCAAAATATCTGAGAAGCAAATGGAGCACCTCATGTACAGCACCAAAATCCTCCTGAAAACAGTGTCCAGTAAATTACAGAGTTTTGTGCTGAAAGAGTTCTCTGTATCTTCTTTTTCCAACTAACATACTCAAAACCACTTAAAAATGGCATTACAGAGCTTCAGACTGTTCTAAACTAAGCTAAACTCACAACTGAAACACTCATCTTGTGCTCAGGGTACCCTGTGCTGGCATAAAGTCATCATCTTCTCTCCCACAGTGCCTCCTGACAACACTCCCACAAATTAGCTTTGGATGTGCTCTGCTGCTGTTGTCTCCATCTTCCTGGGTCGGGATTTTAAGGGCCTTCCACAAAAACAACCCAAGGAGTTTAGAGCACAATAACTCTTTCTTTGACATATTTTTTTTGTCTCGTTCCTTTCTGTACAGGCTCACACACATAGCCAGGACAATTCCCAGATCCTGCACTCACTGGATTACCCAGCCTGGGCTGTTCTTCAGTGTGTCTGACTTCTGCTCCTTGGGGAGGCTTTGAATTATTTTGCCATCCCCGAATCCAGGGATGTTGCATGGCTCACTCAGCAGGCTGGGGCAGTTTCCATCCCAGTGAAGGCACAGCCAGCTGGTACCCACAAGGGTAAACTCTGCAGGGGCACACAGCTTGTCCCTTCAGGCCAGAAAAAATAAAGCAGCATCAGTCTGGCTTTCACTTGACCATGGTGATCACAGGGTACGTGGCTGCTTTTTCATAGAGCTTGCAGAAGAAGCACTGCATTTAAAAGGGTGGAATTTCAGCAGTTATTTGGGACTGAAACCTGAAATAGCAGAAAATGGCTTTAAACTGAACAAAAGTGGCTTGTAAATTAGAGGGGACATACCCCAACACAAAGATGTGCTTTCACAGCCTGACAGGAGAGCATTAAGCAAGTTCTACAGTACAGTAAGTACCTTAACAACCATCCTGCTTACAGCTGCTTCCAGGATAATTCCCTCCCTGATCTCCTGTACTACTTTTGCACACCTTTAACTCTCCACAAGTCCCTCTTGACATAGTTTCAAACACAGACTGATAAACATTTGGACATTGCTGGACAACTTTCAAAGAACTCTTCCAGCCACAAGACCAGCTTCCTGCTGTGTCTTTTGTTTCCATCAGGAAAAGCACTGCATATAAAGTGGATTGTTTTAATTAGTAAGGTCTTGATTCCTCAGCTGCTGCTCAAGGCTCAACAACAGGGTCATTCAGACACGAGAGGGCTCCAGGAGCAAGTCCAAAAATAACTTTAAAGGTACCTAAATTGTGAGGAATGGGATTATGGAGGACTGCAGGTTCTGGCCCCAGCCTCAGCTACAGAAGAAAATCCCATTATCCTGTCCCCATACAGATCTTTGAGTGGCCTACTTTGAACTCAGTGATGGAAAGGATTCATTGCTTTTAAGCTGTAATCTTCATGTAAGAGATGAGTTACTGGATTACAGACCTTGTGAGTGACCATTAATAGGCAATGCTATTTCTTGTTGTATTTTTGATGGAATAGATGATAAAAGATCTAAGTAGATGGTTCTGGGTTTTTCATTACTTCTCTCTGGTTTTGTAATTCCCTAACTTTGTTAACCATTCTGTAAAACTACTTGGAAGCAGATATTTTGGGGTATCAAATACGAATGTATTTTAACCTGAGGTTTCTAAAAGCTGAAGCAGAAGGGACAGAGGTGTCTGAGCTCTGTCAGTGCCGCAGTCCCGGAGCTCTGGAGCTCTGCAGGCTGCAGAGGGCAGCAGCCTCCAGCCCAAACCCAGCAGGGAGAGCTGCACCCTGGACAAAACCCATGTGTGCTCCTGGGGCTGGAATCCACCCCTACACACCGCCTGCTCTGCTAGCTGCACCATTCCAGCCCCAGCTTCCCATTTCAATCTTCCTTCTACTTACTAATGTAGCACGAGTGTGCATTTCAGTTTTTGATTTTATGACATTGATTTCTACAAATCACAGTCACAATCTCAGCAGCTGAAGCTGTGTAGAGTTGTTATTCTTTGCATGTAACTTGTATAAATTATTCTTTGGCCAACACCATCTTTATCAAGATGCACACAGAAAAGCTGCTTTGTCCTTTGTGCAAGTCAGAGTACAGAATGCTGCTCTCCCTAAATGGAACCTCTTTTTTCTGGCAGATTTTTTGTTAAGTGCTCTAGAAGTTCAATCAAGGGAGAGAGGTAAAAAAGGACATTATTATGAGCTATAAAAGAGGAATATATGTTCTCTTGTAAGATGTAATACTCTACCAGGCAGGTGAAGCAATCTTCCCAGAAAATCTCAGCATAGAAATTCCAAGAACACTTTGCATTTCCAGGAATTTACTGGTTGGGATTTGTATCTTTGATTATGTGGGTAATTCAGCCATTAACCTGCCACAACTAAGAGCAGCTGTACTGAGCTCTTTCCATCCTTTCTCATATAGAAACGATGCTCTGACCTGCTGCTTCTTTCAAGTGAGGAAATTGAAGGGAGGTCCAGGTGTTCAAGATTTAAATTTAATTCCCTTGGAAAGAAAAAAAAACATAATTTTCAGATAATTTTGTTTGCTTCCAGAAGCTGAAACAGAATATTGCAGGTGGGAAGTGACCTATGAGGATCATCAAATCCAGCTCCTTGCTCTTCAAAACTGAATTTAGGAATCACAGACCTAAAAAAACCAAAACCAAACAACAAAAAACAAACCAAAAAAAATCCATCTAAACTATGGATGCTCAAAATTAACCAAAGGGTGCATTTGCCAGTGCAGGGCCCCATGCTGGAACTAATTAATTACTGCCCCAGTTAATTAGAGGACTCCAGAGCCTCCCCCAGGCTGAACCTGCCACAGACCCCTGAGCTCGGGCTCCTCCTGCCTGCAGGGACTTGAAGCCCCTCTGCTGAGAGGGATCAGGCACTGCCAGTCAGGGTTTTTGTGCCTTTTGCACCTCGTGGGGGAAGACAGGAGTGCCCCCACCCCTCTGGGTGTAGCAGGATTCCCTGGGGGAAGCAACTTTTGAAATATTTTGATTGCACTTGCAACAGATGTTTGCAAGTTCAGCAGAGTCTTTGCACAGGAACAGATTTTCTTGGTCTATTTAAAATATATTCAGTCTCCTCTCCACGTTGTCCAATTTTATAATTAAAATAAAATAGATTTCTAGGGACAACTGGAATTCTTGTGGCTGCACCAAAGTGTGCAATTGGACAATAATCCAGGCATCTGACCACATACTGTTTCTTACATCAGCAACATCCCAGACTTGCCAGCTCTGCTGATCAGCTCTTTCCAGCATCTCTGTCCTCACCACTGAACTTAATTACCTGGATCTGGATAATGAACATCCCAAATGACCCTGAGGGTTAAGGGTCCACTCCTCCTCCTTCCCAGATCAGCACGATGGTCTCTAAGGTGTTTTTGTC
Organism: Parus major; assembly: GCF_001522545.3. Lineage (NCBI taxonomy): Eukaryota > Metazoa > Chordata > Aves > Passeriformes > Paridae > Parus > Parus major. The sequence continues at coordinate 5,097,037 of NC_031783.1, forward strand.
ATGTGTGTCATGTCAGTGGCAATCCTGTTGATTCCCATTGTTAGAAAAAATCAGAAAGCCCTTAAATTCAAGCAGAAAATGTTACACCTCTTGGACATGCCAAGCACAGCCCAACTGTATAATCACCACTGTCAGCACCACAGTCACGTCAGTACAGCAGGCTTTCTTCTCCCTGCATGAAATTTCACAATTCCCTAATTTTTTCCCAGTCTGTGAGTGTAATCCTTCATGGTTCCTGCTCTGGCAGTTGTTAAGGTGTGATAACACCCAGGAGATGTGACTCCATTCCTGTAGCAGGGTGTCTCTGCCGTGGGTTTCGTTCTGCTCCATCACTCTGGGGCACCAAGGGCTCAGCACTGCCCTCCCTGCAGCTCTGCCTGCCCTGCCCAGGGCTCCAGGCTGAACACACAACAATTTCTGTTCCTGCTGGCAGGAAGGCATTTGCAGGAAAGCAGAATTTGTTGTGAGTGACCTAAACAGAACAGTCTCCTCTTGAAAACCATTAGCAGCCATAGTGGTCAAAACCAGCAAAAATTTTAAAAAATGAATACATTTTGAAATGCTCTCACTGATTTTTTCCATGTATTGCTTCAAAAAATTTTCAAATACCAAGTTAGGATTGTGTATTTTTTTTTTAAATCCAAAATAAAACTAAGAAAACAATAAAATACTTTTCATAAAGGTATTCCTTGCAAACCAACATTCATTCATTTTCCTTTGATTCAAAGATTAATTTTGAATTAAACTGTTAAGTGTTTTCTGCCTCACATCATCAATGTGAGGTTATAACATGGATGTTATAACCACCTTCCTGACACCAAGCTCAGAGCTTTTAAAACTAAATTTAAAAGGATTTAAAAAAAAAGGAAAACCCATGCCTTTTGTGCTGTTAACAAAACTAGCTAATGGCTGAGGTCTCAGATCAGATGGGTTGCAGAGGTACAGTGATTTTTCTGATTCCTGCATGACGTGCTGTTGGTGCTCTTTTTACATCTTATTTCAATCAGCAAATTACTAGAAGAAGCCAGTGTCCAATTTGTCATATTGGAGATCATTTTTCATGTGGAAAGCATTGCACAGAAATGGTTCCTGCTTTAAGCTACGTGCTGCCACGTGTCACCCAAATATTTACTTTGCACATTAAAGCAACTCATCTCTAGATCTTATCTGAGAAAAATGGTGTTTCATATTTGAGTCACTCTTATCCTTCTTGTGTAATCAGTGTTCCAAGAAAATGCTGCATTCAGATACCAGACAGGACAGGCGAGTTCCCAGCTTGGGGAGCTGTGCTCACCTGTGGTAAAGTGGGCATTTTAACTGGGAAAGGAATTCTTCCTCCCTGCACTGTATTTAGCAGGCATATTCACAGACACTGAATTTCTTGAATTACAAAACACAGCTCCAGATATCACTGACTGCACCCAAACACCTGCTGGTGTAAACAGGGAGAGAATTGCACAAGGTCTGCTTTGTAAAACTGGAAAAAATGTCCAGCTTTTTCTCCAAGCTTTATTAGCAAAGGACCTTTACCCACTGTTAGTTTTCCAGTAGCAGAGAAGCTGTACCAAAATATGAGTTATCTGTAATAAGATCTCAATACAACTTTATTTCTGTCGTGCTTTAACAGAGGTTGCAGTCAGCTGAGCTATACCTGAACACAAAACAGCAAGAAAGAAATATTCTTGCTTCAAAGAACATATGAACTATTTAAATGGGATCAAAGAGAATTAAATCTCAGTTCCACCCACCTGCAAGTCAGGATCACAGCACGAGCCACTTGTCTGAGCCCCCTCTAAAGTCAATGGAGAGCCCCAGAAATCTCCTTTGTGCCCCATTCCACCTGCACAGGTGGGTGAACAAGCCCTGTCCTCACTGCTCTGATGGGTGCTCTGTCCTGTCCTGGGCCAGGCTCCAAACCTCCCAGAGCTTCCCCAGGGGCAGCTTCCCCTACCTGGGTCAGTAGGGCTTGATATCCAGCAGTGCTCTGGCTCTGCAGAAATCCCCAGGTGAGAACTGACAGCCTTTATCTCACACAAAGATCCTTCTGATCTTAACTCCACAGTCACAACATCCACAGTCAGGACTATCAGCTTCAGGCAGGAAAATAAACCCAAAAAAATCCTGAATCCAGTTTTCCCATCCTGTGAGGAACTGTAAGCAAAAATGGGAAAGAAGCCACCAATAATAATGAACAGCTCCCACATGCAGCAAGTGGCTATTTTTTAAGAGGATAGGAAAAGCAATCATCACTTGATGGACTAATTTATAATGATTATTGCACCCTTGTTTGTCTCTGATAGCATACCTGACATCCAGGGGGCTGATACAATCTCTCCCCTCATCACACTGTTTCTCCTAGGGCAAGCACTGTCATTAAGATTGGCAAACAGAGGCAGTGATAAACCAAAGTTTCAAAGCCCTGAGTTCCCCCAGGGCTGGGGATGACTGCCAGGGGAGCCCAGCAGGGCCAGGAGCAGTTTGGCAGGAGACAGGAGGATCTCTGCACCCCCAGCTCAGCTGCAATAAAGGCTGAGGGGACAGAAGGAGTTGGGGACAGCGCTGGCACTGCCACCCAGTGACACCCTGGCAGCTCCAGGGCCCTTCCTGGGTGTCTGACACCCACAGAATTAAAGCTGATGGGAATATCTGAGCACTTTAGGCCACCCCACATCACAGCCAGAATTTCTTGTGCATGAGTACTTTTGGATGCACTTGTGGTTTCATGGCTTCTTTTCCTCTGCTGTTCCAGGACAAGGAAAGATAGACATCCCCTAAGAAATGGCCCCTTTCTCCCACACTGATTTCCTGATATATAAATATATTAAAGGACTATATAAAAGGCTATCCTTAAATCAATTTTTTTTCTACAGATATTAATTACAATTTTTTAATTACTATAATTACTTCTCTTTTTTTTTTTTCTTCCAGAATGTTTCCCTAGACCTTAGAGCACCTCTTTAAGGAACAGTACATTTCAGTGTGAACATGCAGTGACTTTCCTAGAAAATATTGTCAAAATAAAGTCTCTCCACAAAGCATTTGAGTTTCAATAAAGCAGTATCTTAACATTTGTATTAAAATTGATTTCTTATCAGTCTAATATTTTTCTTTACATGAAGACAACACTGAGGAGTGAATAGCTTGCCCAATATCACATAAGAAACCTGTGAAAGAGTAAAGATTTGGAAGGCAGAAATGGGATCAGCCACAGTTATGTCAGTCATCCTTTCATATTTTTAGTTTAGCCTGGAGATGTGACTCTTGTGAGGTGAGTCTGCAGCTCTGATGATGTGTGTAGTGCACAAAGTGCACTTTGGCAGTGAAGCAAATCTGAGTAAGTGCTCTGTACCTGGTCCTTGACATCTGGAAGAGAGGCAGGTGATGTGCTGCCATCACTAACAGCATCCAAACCCACTGAAACATCCATTAACAACAACAAATATCTCAGTTTCCAGAGTTACCAAGTTGTGGTGACAAAAGGGGAGTGAAATCTTGGAGTGTACAACAGTTCCCTCTCTTCCTTTTCCCATGGCAGTTTTCCAGCTCTACTGGGAAATATAAAATACTCTTTTGCTAATTATTGTGCAATCCTGACTTTCCAAGCTCAGGGGCTTCCTGTGCTGCTGCAGCCCTTTCTTAAATAAGATTTTTCCCAGGAGCCAGGCAGCAGCACGTTCTGTGCTGGTGATGTGGTGCCCAGGGTGCCACGCTCCGTCCTGGTGGGAAGCACTGGGGGTGGGCTCCTGCTGTGGAGCAAGATCTTTGTGCAAAACAGTTTTGTAGGAGGTTCAGATGAGTACAAACAATCCTTACTGAGAGGGTCACACGGCCACTGGAGCGTGCCAAATGTGTGGCATCTGGGGGAGGTGGTTTTGTCTCTGTTTCTCACCTTTCAAATATGTTTTAATTGGCAATAAATTCATTTAGTTTTCCCCAAGCCAAGTCTGGTTCGCCTGGGATGGAGATTGGTATGTGATCTCCCTGACTTCATCTCACCTGAAGAACATTTCCATCTTATTTTCACTGTTGAGGAGAATAAGAGAACCTGGGTGAGCATCTGGCAACCCACCACAAAGCATCTATTTAACAAAATCCAGGTCAGCTACACACCTGGTTACCAAGAAGATCCCAGCTAAACTATCAATGGTTACCAGCCTGCACAGAGATCTTTGCTGATCCAAGCACACTTAACTGGTCAGAAATTTAAAGTGATTTCAATAATAAAATATCAGAGCCCCAGATACACCTGTACCTGTGGCTTTTCATCATTCTTCTCTCACAGAGAAGCACAATGGCTGAGGATACATATTTCTCTCTCCACTGCCTCCAAGTTATTCCTGGGCTGCTTCTCATCGTCTCCATCAGCTTTCAGCTTGGCACAAAGGAAGATCTCTGGGATATTGGGGATGAAACAAAGCGACAAAAACATCCTCTGGTGCAAGCCAGTCACACAGCATTCCTTGTGTGACAGAGCAGGTGTGAGCAGTGGGCTGGGGCTGTGGCAAACTGGGGTAATTACAGCCTGTGCACTGTGGTATTCCAGTCAGGCTGACTCGCACCTTGCAGGGGCAGCACCCAGGGCCATGGCCCTGCTCAGCCAGGGCACAGACATGGATCAAGTGAACACCTTCTGAAGCCTCCTCTTCCTCCCCGGATCTGCCAGAGCTACAGAAAGGTAAGAGCTTTCAAATGGTCTGGGGTCAAGGCTGTGCTTGCTCCTCAGGAGGAGAGGAAGGGAGGTGCCAAGGGCTGAAGCAGACTGAGCTCAGGGACTGCGGCTCTCTGGTGTCACTGTCAACTTTTCGAGATTAAAATGTCAAACTCTGAATATCTACAAACCTCTCTCATGTTCCTAAAATCTATAGGCCAGGATTTTTCTTAGGATATTTTCTCTTTCTCCTAGAACAGATCAGAGATGGAAGAAAGGAAAGGGAGCTTTCTGAGAAGGTGGAAATGAGAGCAGTAATGAGGATAGAAATTTGAACTAATGTACCATAGGAAAGCTCTCACATAAAAGCAGGGCACACACCTGCTTGCTTCAAGTGATTTTATTCCTAATAACTTTGTAAGATTTGCTAAACCAGCTCCAGATGCTGTAGGACACATTACTTGAGCTGCTCTATCAGCTTTCATTTGAAGGACAAGTTATGGACATTCTTTTTAAAAGGGTGTAAATGAAATGCTGGCTACCCCTGATTCAATGCTGTTGGTGAGGGAACGCTCATCTATAAAGGAATTAAATTAAAAGCTGGCAAACATCAATTTTTAAAGTAATGATTAAGTGCTGGAAACAACTGTGTAAGGCTGCCCTCAATTTTGAAGACTAAAAGGGAATGTGAAAGGCAAAATTGTGTTCATAAAGGACAAAGACTGAATCTAAACTCAGCATTTCCTATCTTCTGTTTGCTCAAGTTTTAAGGCATAACCAAATGTGACCATGCCACAGCAGAATTGATGCTGTATCTCCCCAAAAGAGTATTCCTGTCCACAACAGAGCTAAGGAAAACCAAGATTAATTAATTGTTTAAAGTCACTGTGGCAAAACAGGAACTTTTTCCTGTTTTTGTTCCATTTTTTTCCCCCAGTCCAGGTTAATACACAAACCACTGGACAATACATCCCTTTAGTGTTATTATCTATTTTTGGAATGGCAATTAGGGAGGGACAAGTTCTAATGCAATCCCAGGGCTCAGCTGTGCTCACCCTTCAGAGCAAGTGCCCTTTAAATGTGAATAAAGCTGGTCATCTCAAGGGAACAAGGGATTATACTTCAAACAGTAAATTAAGGAATAAGGTTTAATAGATAAACCTGGTTTGCATCAAAGCCTAGCACATAAAGCAGTGATGGATCTTATTCAGTATTTTAATTAATAACCTTGGCAGAAATATAGGAGTGGCTAATAAAATGTATGACAAACAAATTATGGAAGCAGAAAATGTATTACACAGAATAAGAAAAGTTAGAGACCTGCTGTGGCAGTATTTGTGTGCATTATAATGTGACAAAGCAGTGCATTTAGAAAACTACTGAAAATTTCAGCTGCAAGCTGGGAGTTCATTAGTACAGAATGACATTGGAGGAGAAAGACCTGCTGCTGGTTAATGACAACTTAAATACCAACCATCAGCATGAGGTGGCTGGGAAAAGGAAATAAGTGCTGCTGGATTGTTCTGCAGACAACTTTTCCATTAAATACAAGATGACATTCATACCATTCCATAGGCTGAGGACAGAGGTCACTGACTATTCGTGGGCAAGGAGGGTGAAGTCACTGTGCAGAAATGAAAAGGACTGCAAACCTTGCTTAGTCCTGTGAAGGAAAGGCTGCAGAGGGACGGGAATGTTCTCTGGGCTGGCTGGAGGGGAGAAGGTTTTCTGTGAAAGCATGATGTGCACAATAGCACACAGCGAGAAACTGCTGTTAATGATTCCAGACTAGAGGGTTTGTGAGAGTTTACAGTGTTTTGAATTGCTTTAAGGTGAGAGCAGCAGGAGCAGTAAATGTACAGAATTATAGACTGGGGCTCCCTTCACCAAGGACTAACCTGACATAAACATCTGATGTGGGACAGGACTGGAAAATCCAGGCAGTGCCTGCCTTTCCAGCAGCCTTGAGTGCACATATCAGGGAGCTTCTCTGTCTTGTCAACAGGCAAGAAAAGGGAACCAGGTGAAGAGTTTGCAACAAGAAATATGGTGCATATTCAGCCTATCCCCTCAGCTACATCCTCTCTGTTTGAAGAGGCTGGTAACCTGATTCAGGCTTAAAGGCCAGAATAACTGTGATGCTAAAAAATTAATTTCACAAGTAGAATGGGGAATTGACAGAGAGTTCTTCATCCCCTTGAAAAGGTTGTCTACTTCAGATATAATGAATGTTTTCTAAAGTCCAACTTCTTATTTGCTGCCAGCAGTCCTCTCTTTTAGCTTCTATTTAAGAATGAGAATGGGCAAATACCTGAATGCTGCTCCCCAGTTATGTTTGCCCGTATTAGAGCTGGAACTGTTCCTTCTTGAACATCTGAAAACTCTCAGCACACTGTGGATGTTACCCAAAATGACCAACTCAGGACTAAAGGGAAAAGATCTCCCCCTGAGGAGATCTTCATTGATAGGCAAAACCTGGAATTAAATGCTTCAGTCAAGTGAAACAGGCTCTTGATATTGTTCAAGCCCCAGATGTACTTGCATGCCAGCAATGGTGTTTTATGGCCACCCTTTAAAATATCAGAAATTTAAATTGCCTGATAAACACAGCTGGAAGGGCTAAATGCCCAGGAAATGTTGAGCTAGTGATGGCAGGAGAACCAGAACACATTGCAGCAAAGTAAAAGCCTTTGGGCCAGTATCCTACAAGCCAACAGGCCACTGGAGAAAACTGCAATTCTTCCATATGTCCATGACCTGTGGAGATCATTTATCATAATGTTTTAATGCTAATCTTCTAAAATACCAAACCTTTGAATGTAGTACTCTATATTCTTCAAACATCCAAATCTTAAAGTTTCCTCCCAGATTCCATGTTCCCTTTTTTCTGTCTCTGAACACACCCTCACTGAGTGACAAATCCCACACTGGCATCAGATGAAGCTGGAATGGAGGTTAAACACTTCTTCTGAAGTCACTGCTTGCTGAGATGCCATCCTTGAGAGCCAGGTATGAACCTGAAGGAAGTATTAGCACTGCAGGGAACTTTGGTTTCCAAATGAAACCCCTTTCCAAGCACAGATGACAGTGCCTGTGCCCCTGCAGGCACACTTGGAATGAATCCCACCTATGGGGTTATTTAGCCAGCAGGGAATTCAGGAGGGATGTGCAGAGGTGCACATGTGTGAGCTGGAGACTGGGGCTGTGCCCTGGAATCCCACAGCTTTGCTTGCCTGCACCAGGCTGCTCTTCACACCCAAACACAAGACCCTGGAGCAAATCAGAGGAAGATGATGGAAACTTCCCTCCCATCCTTCCCTGGAATCTCTCCTTCCTGGAACAGAAAGGCTTTGTCATTTGCACCTTTCTTTGGCTGAATTGGCTCTGTGCATATGCCTCAGGGTGAGATTTACTTCTTTTTTGAAATACTGATTTCCACAGGACTTAAAGTCAGCTTTATTTTCTAGTGCAAACCGGTTTATATCCGTATGTAGAGAGAAGAGAGTGAATTGATTTGGTGTCCCTGCACAGTTCTGCCTGCAAATCAAGCAGTTTGCAGTAGTTTGAGTCCCTGTGCTTCGGCCAAACCCCAGGAGAGCCCCAGGGGCTGCTCTGTTTGCTCGGGGTCACTGCAGAGAGGGCACCTCACATCGCTGCTGTGAATTGTGACCTCCTGGGTGTTGCTCTAGGCAAGTGTGCAGGGCATTTTCCTGCTCTTCAGGAACTGCTCCTGGTATTTCTCCTTACGGCTCCTTCCTCCAGGGCTACTCACACAGTTCTCTCACATATCTTCCTCTCCAACACCTGAAAAGGAGGGAAATCTCTTGCTCTGATTTATGGCAGCACCACCTACAGGTCTGGGGTCACAGTCCCAGGGGCTCTCAGGCACCTTACACACGGCTGGAACCAGGGACTGAGAGCTAGCACTTCTATGCCAAATTAAAGGCTCTGCAGGGCTGCATAAAGAACCCCAGAAAATGCCTTTCCTGGCCCTTTGGAAGTGCAGCGTTCAGGCCCAGAGGGTACCCGAGCCTTCCCCGGCACAGGCTGGGGAGGCTCCTGCAGGAGCTGAGCCCAGCAGTGCTCCCCCAGCACACACAGCTGCTGCAGCACGGAGCCAGACACCCACAGGGACACACTTCAGGGCTTTGTCACCAGCCCCAGCCCGCAGCGTCTGCCTCAGCAGCTTCTTTAGATCAGACACAAACCCGGCATGGAACACTATTCCCTGTCCTGAGACACAAACCCGGCATCCCGCACTATTCCCTGTCCTGACACAAACCCGGCATCCCGCACTATTCCCTGCTCTGAGACACAAACCCGGCATCCCGCACTATTCCCTGTCCTGTTACACAAACCCGGCATCCCG
>NC_031783.1:5106608-5114689 GCF_001522545.3 Parus major
CTGCTGATTCACTTTTGCCCCTCGTGCCCTGCACATCCTCCCGGTGGTGTTTTCCTGATCCCTGGCTGGGTGGAACCAGGATTAGTCAGTGTGTGCCTGCTCACAGCACTGAACTTGCCAAGTTCTCACTGTGTTAGCCACTATTATTCCCTCCTACCCTGCGCCTCTTGCAGCGCCTGCCTGGGCTTACAGGCACTGGATGGAATTCAAAAGCCCTTTCCTCTTTTTCCTGTTTCACAGCGAGATGAATTCTGCAGAAGTGTCACCCCAATGGACACCACCCAGTATTTAGTGTACCAAGATAGGAATAAGACAAAAAAACTTGGAGACTCCCTGTAATTTTCCCCACTAATCCCGGTGCCAGGGGAACAGCTCTTGGCCAACACCCGCTAATGTAACATTATCTACACACTCCTGAGCCCACAGTCACTACCGACAGACTTATTTCCTCTCCCTTGGTTCTCACAGCTTCATCCTACCCAAATTCTCTTGACTCTCAACTTTATTCTTCTCAGTGGGATCCTCATGAAGCTTCAACAATGGCCTGTTAATACCTCTGCCATTCCCAATCCCCTGTTTTAGCTCCTTTATAACAACTATACTGAGATGCACCTTTCTCCAGCCATCCTCTCCTATCCGTGTATTTGCAATTTCTTTTGGCATCTTTGGCCATAACTTCTACATAACTTGCACAACTTCTGATTTTTTTTATCCACAGCATCCTTCCTATTCCCTTTATGACTCATTCTGCTACCATTCTTCACATCACCTGCAGTTCATCCAGATTTGTGAAAATTACAGCACATCTTCCCTGCTGATATTTTCAAATGCCATTTTTTTTTCTTTTCCTTTTTCTCCCTGCAGGGCTGATGCTTCATCTCAGCACTGCTGATCTTCCCTTTTTCATCCTCCTCCTCCAACACTCCTTGTAAATAGACGGGCTGAGACCACCCTGCCTTGCCCAGCAATTCCTCTGCTGGTTCTCTTTGACCTCGCACATTCGGGCAGTTTGTGCACCTGTGCCCCTTTTTTCCCCCAAAAACTTCCCTCCAAAACACTCCCTGACCTGTCCCAAAAGGCTGTGTCTTTCTTCTGCAAAGGACTCTCACAGTAAATGTTAGTAGGAACTCAGTTAACACTGGTGCAAGGGGCAGCTAGGAATAATTAATGTATTTCCACTGACAGCGATACAAACACACCGTGTATCTGCATCTGTGTTCTCCTTCCTTTATTGCGAGGATCAGCTGCTGCCAACACCTGCAAAACACACATCTTGTGGCCTCATCTTGCTCAGAGCCTCGGGCAGCACAGTCACCCATAATAAGGATGTTTCCCAACAAAAGCCTGTCACCTACCGATGAGACAATAGTTTCACAGGGCAAAACTGCTCACGATAACAATGGTGATAAGGTTGCACAATAACCCAAAGAAAGACAGATCCGAATTGCCGCTGATTGCACTGACTTAATCACACGTGAAGGTTTTCCATAGGTGCTCCAAGTGTGCTCTTCCCTTCCTTGACTACTTTGACAACCCATAGGGAAAAGAATTGGTTAATTTTTCTGCAAAGGTAACTCTCAGTCGCGAGCTTGCACAGTTTGAACGGTGTTTTCTGGGGAAGATTTTCCCAGCACAAAGAAATGTTAAGATGGTATTTTGTGGCCTCCACCTGTCCCATCGTGAGCTGTGACAGGAGCTGACCGCTCTCCAGCCTGCGAAAAGCCGGAGAGCGAGAACCCATTTCCCTCTAAGCAAGCCCCGAGCTGCAGAGCTGGGAGCTGCAGAAGGACTGGCAAGTGCAGGGCACGGAGAGTCACCTACAGAAGGTTTTCCTTTGCCCTCCGTTCGGCAGGTGAGCTGCAGAGATGTCTGGGGAGAAGCACGGCCCGCAGGTGCCGGTGATCGTGTACGAGCCGCGGCCCGAGCCCTCGGCCCCGGAGCTCGGGCAGGACGGTACGTGGGGCTGGGGAGAGGGGCTGCTCGGGCTGGCTGCGGGGCTCCGGTACAGCATCCAGCACAGTGCAGCATCCAGCACAGCACCCATACATCACAGCACCCAACACAGCACCCAGCACATCACAGCACCCAGCACATCACAGCACCCAGCACATCACAGCACCCAGCACAGCGCCCAGCACATCCCATCACCCAGCACAGTGCCCAGCACAGCATCCAGCACATCACCCAACATATCACAGCGCCCAGCACATCACAGCACCCAGCACATCACAGCACCCAGCACATCACAGCACCCAGCACATCACCCAGCACAGCACCCACACATCACCCAACATATCACAGCGCCCAGCACATCACAGCACCCAGCACATCACAGCACCCAGCACAGCGCCCAGCACATCACAGCACCCACACATCTGGAGCCCACCTGTACAAGTCTCTGGGGCACCAATTGTAAAAGTATCAGGTTCTTTTCCCCAGGATCGGGATTGATGAGCAGAGACGGTTTGTGCATTTGGATTTAGGATGTTTATTTTACCTTATCTATATCACATTTTTACAGACAGTAAACACTTCTACACACTAACCTAACAAGCTACAAATGGCCACCTTGGGCTCTGTCCACAAGGCCTTTTAAGAAAAAACTATCCAATTATCAAATGCCAAGTAATTTATTTTTACTTTTAACCCAATAACCAAACACCTGTGTTCCACACTGCATACTTTTCTGTCTGATTCTTCAATATCCAAATCCCAAAGAAGGGAAGCAAAGACAAACCAATGCCCAAGAACCGTCATCTCATCTCTTATTATATATATAATATACTATATACTGTATCTCAAACTCTAAACTCTATATTTTTCACCCAGTGACTTAACATAATTCTATCTAATTCACACATTCACCTTCCCAGCTTCTCCACTCGCTTTTAGAAGACTTCTCCATGGTCTTAAGTTAAACTCAAGTTCTCTTGAGTGTCTGAGCCTGTCAGCACAGATGAAGGGGCATTTTCTGTGTCTGGGACTCCAACATCCAGCCTTGCCAGGACATGATGGGTTTAGAAAGCATCTGTGCCAGCATATAAAACCCAGGGTTAGGATAGGATCTCCTAATAGACCTCCTAATAGCTCTCCTAATATTTCCATTAAAATGAAAATAAATATTTTTGTTGGTTTAGTTAATAATTTTTCAAAAAACACTCGCTTCACTGCAGCTGTGTCACCGCAGTGATTTCATACTCCTGATGTGCAAATGTTCAGCCAGCAAATTCTGTATGTGGATGAGCTGTGTCCTGCTTAAATTGTCATCTAGCTTCACAGAGGACTGGCCTTTCTGCTCCCACCCCTGCTGGCTGAGGTGCTGTCCCTGGGCGAGCTCTGCAGCCAGGCTCTTACAGGAGGAGCAATCCCTGCCCCTGAGTTCAGCTCCAGGGCTGCCAGAGCCTGCTGCTCTCCTGGGCTGCCTTTTCCTTCTGAAACCAGGCACAGCTCTCACAAGGACCTCACAGCACTCCCCATCTTTAGTGATTGCACCTTCCTTACCTCCCTGCATGTGAGGAAATTGCCATTTACTGAGCAGGACTGGAGAAACAATCCGCATGGGAGATCAGGTAGGAGCTAATAAAGCTCCGTGTGTCAGTCGTGGGCCTCCAAACCTGACTCATTTTCAGAGCTTTTCATCTGCCTGTAAATATTTTTGTCTTCAAAGATCTCTCTGGCCTTTTTCTAAGCTCAGCACAGCTTGCAAGAGGCTGGGGAGAAGGAGTCTCACTTGTGAGCCACTCAGCCAAGGCACAGGCACTGCACACATCAGCACTGAGCTGCAGCCTCTTGTCCTTGTGCACGGAGCAGATCCTTCACTAGCACACATCGAGTGGGAGCCCACTTGTGCTAAGCACATTCCTTTTCTAGATCAGAAGGAAATTATTTCACTTTTATTTTTTTTTACTTTTTTCTTACTTCAATTTTCTTTTTCCCTAAAAATAACACCCCCTAAAAACCAAACAAAAAAATCAAATAGAAAACTCCTCAAAGCCAAAAAACTAAACCCCACCCCACCACCATGAAACCCAAATGCCATTGCAAATCTCTACCAGTTCTGGCAAGCCATTCAAGAAAATACTGCTAACATTTTTTTTCACCTTTGCCACTGTATTTTATTTCACTCTGGAAAATTCTGGTTTTATATTCCATTTGTATCCCTGTGGGCTCATTCCCTGGTTGCACTCACATTGTTTGTGAAAATCTGGAGCACAGGCTGGGCTCCCAGCTCGGGGCTGCTCTGCCTGGGGGTGAGCATTTCTCCAGTGTCATCCAGGCTTGACCAACCAAGATTTCTCTTGAGGATTGTCCTCCTGTCCCAGACCAGTCCTGTTGTTTGGTACCACATCCACTCTAGCTGGCTGTAAAGCTTTTTACATGGATTTATTTTGAATGTATTCATGAGTGTATTTTTTTAATACAGTCATTTATTTCACCTCAGGTAGGCTGATTGCATTCTTAATTTGAAAGATTAGCAAAAGAACTGAAAAATCTTGAGGTGTCTTAGTCACCAGCTTCCCTTCTCCCAAAACAAAAGGAAAAAAGATATTTTAACTTTTTGTTTCTAGAACGAAGAGTACAATGAAATAACTTTGTTGAAAGCTGATAAAATTTGAAGTGAAAAGGCTCTAAATGCTCCCAGTAAGGGTAGTTACCACTGCAGGTAGAAGTACTGTGAGCCCTTTATCAGTAGAGTCCTCAAATTAAGATTATCATTTCAGTGTTATGCTGCCTTTCCTGGAGAATGATTTGGGGTCTCAGCTTTTGTTATAAAATGAGACCAGCCAGTCACTGCAGGTTTGGCTCTGAAAACCCACAAACCCGTCCAGTGGCTGCTGGATTGGGCTCTCCCTGCCAGGCCCCTCTTGTCTCACTCCACGGGGCTTTTGGAAGCCAGAAGCTGTTTGCACTTACAGGTTTTTCCCTGTTTTTCTTTGCAGGGGGCTACGAGTATCCTTCTCCCCCGCCCTACTCCTACCGAGAAAGCGTCACCATCGAGCAGCCCGGTGAGCCAAGGGCTGCTCTCCTGCAGAGCCACCTGGGCTCAGCTTTTACACCAGCACAGAGGGTGGGAGCTTTCTGACACACTCACAATCTCATAAACTGGAAGATTTCCACAGAAATGTTAGAAGATAAACTAAGACAAGGGACTCAGACTTGATTTTCCAGCTTTAGCCAATCTACACAAGTAACCATTAAAATAAAACCAAACCAAAAAGGCCAGAAGCCAGGGCTTTCAGAACAAATCATTGTAAGGCCAATGTTCCTGTTCCAGTCACCTTTATGGAAGTGGAGAAGCTTAAAGGAGATGCTGAGGAAAAGCTCTGAAGAACAGTCAATAACACCTCATACAGGAGGAAAGGAGACATGCATTTTTAAATATCCCTAAAACCAGAAGGCACTTGAACTCAGACATTCTATGTGCTATCTATCTAACAGATCCCTTCCCACTCCTCAAGTTTTGCCTCAGGCAACACTGTGAAGTTGTACCCTAAACATGTTTTAGGATCCTTAAATTTTTTTTTTTAACTGAAAACATTTCTGAAAAAAGTATCCTTTGTGTACCTACAAGGAGTGTGTCCCTCAGGGAATATGACAGCCAAGTCTAGACTGCAAAAACATGAGCTAGAGACTAACTGGGGACAGCTCCAGCAGCTGTTTGATGGCATTCAGGTGTAAGAGTAAACTGCTTTGAATAATTTCTTATAAACACTGAAAAGCTGATCCTGAAAATTCCCCAACATCCTTCAAATCTCTTCTTCAGGGAGAACAAGCATTTTTGTATTATTTTAAATATCAGAAGACAAATCCTCAGTGTCAGAGTACATCTACCAGAGGCTGGTGGGGACTGCCTGGCTGGGGATTATCCCATAGACAATTCCCTGTGTTTGTCCTTATCCAGGTAAACTCTGGCTGGTTTTAGCTGCAATGTGTTGGCACACACACAGAACAACCAGCACAGGGGTTCTTAGGAATACACCTGAAATCAACAATAATAACACAGGTGCCACGTTAAGAACCCACACTCTCCCAGTTAAGGCTTTGTAACTTGCAAAATATTTCCTGTGCTTCTAACCTGGCTGTTTCTCCTCTCCTCCTGAGCTCAGTTTATTTGGTGCCCCAGCCTCCGATCATCGTCGCAGGGATCTTCTCCAGCAAACCAACCTCCACAATCTGTCCTTCCTGCCGCCAGCACATCACCACCCAGGTCACCTACAGACTGGGCAGGCTGTCCTTCCTCCTGTGCACCAGCCTGTGCATGGTTGGGTAAGTTTTCATGGGCATTGTGCAGATTCAGCATTGCAGAAGGTTAAAAATGAGTAATTAAAAATCAAAGTTCTAGTTAGTGCTTATACAGACACTTTGCCCGTCTCCACTCAATGAGAAGTCACCCTGTCCTTTCTAGGAGCAGTCATCGTGGCTACAGGGGATGCAAACTTGCTAAATTTAACCCAGTATGTTTCACTTTCCATAAAACAAGCAGAAATTAGTACACCATTGTCTACTTCCCAACTGTAATTTAGAATCAGGCTCAGAAACAGACTCATGCATAAGATATCAGAAGCAAAGAAGATTAATATATTGGAAGATGCTTTAAACATTAATAGACTTGGGAAAGAAGTGGATTCACACAGAGAAAAGGCAGAGAGAAGAAGGCAGGGGAAAATCACAGCTGTGGCCAGCAGAAAAGGCAAGCCAGTAATCCTTCTGTGCATGTCCATCTCCCCCCTGGCTCTAGGTGCTGCTTCGGATGCTGCTTCGTCCCTCTCTTTGTGAAGCTCTTCAAGGACGCAGATCATTACTGCCCATGCTGCCAATTTCACATTTATAGATACAAAAGACTATAGAAACAAAGTTTATGCAAACAGATGATGTAAAGCCTCCTTTCCTAAAGGTATAAGATTCTGCACATAAAACTACTGCTTGGAAACCCACAGGACTATGCTTAGGTTCTGCAGCTCCCTCGTTGGTGAACCCACCTGGTAAACTCCAGTTTTCCACCACATGGTTGGACTGGCTTTAAAACAAAAACCACTTCAAGACTAATTCACAGTGTCACTTAATTTATGCTCTATTTGACTTGCTGCCCTGTGCTGTGAAGTTTCCAGCTGCTGAGTACTCCAGCTCCTCTCAAATCTCCCACCCAGCTGGGACACAGACTCCTCTGGACCTCTCAGCCCACCACTAACCAAGGTTTGGACATGGATGTTTCAGAGAAGCTCTTACCTTCTCTGCACTGGAACTGACTGCTTGGGATTTCACTGCTCTTCTCCCTACAGGACCTACCCCTGCAGGGCTGTGGGCAGTACAGTGTAGCTGATTATTTATTAACAAAACACTAAGTTATGAGACTGTCTTTACTCTGTTACGTATGAGCTAAGAAAATAAAGCTGTTATTGTTTACAATACTGGCAAAACGTTTGCTGTCTGCCTTGCTGCCATGCCCCGCTGCACCCAGAGCAGAGATGCAGGTCATGGGACACCCCCTTTACATTAACAAGTTACAGTCCAAAAGGCAAACACACAAAGATGAAAAATCAGCAAACACAGCTTGAAAAAGTCACCACAAGGCCTTGATTTTACCTCTTGGCCTCTCTGCACTGCAGTGAATCATCTCCCAAAGCAGGACTTTTCAGACTTTACACAGAACTTTACAGTCACTTATCTGGTGAAATCAAATATCTGCAATTACAGTGCCCAGGAGGTGCCCAGACCCTTCTCAACACTGCCAGTAGCAGCAGCTGCTGCACCTTATTGCTGGCTGGAAAAATTAGCAGAGGAAGAGAAGTATATTTCATGTATTTCCTTGCTGTAACATCATGAATACTTTGACATTGGCACAGGGATTGCTGAGGGCAGGGGGATGCACAGCAGCAGCTCTGGGCTGCTCCTCAACCCTGCCCTGGGCACCGGGGCTGCACCACCGGCCACTGAAAGAGCTTAAAGAGCTCCTTGTCCAAACCCTGGCCCTGCAGTGACCACTGTCCTGTCCCTGCAGTGACCATTTCCCTGTCTGTCCCTGCAGTGACCACTGTCCTGTCCCTGCAGTGACCATTTCCCTGTCCCTGCAGTGACCATTG
>NC_031783.1:5114986-5214290 GCF_001522545.3 Parus major
TGTCCTGTCCCTGCAGTGACCACTGCTCTGTCTGTCCCTGCAGTGACCACTGTCCTGTCCGGTTGCTCGCCCACTCACTGCCCGTGCCCGGGTCCCGGGGCACCGCCCGCCACCGCCCCCTGCCGGGCACGGGGCGCACTGCGCGCTCCGCCCGCGGGGCCACCGGGACAGCGACAGCAGAGAGGGGCAGGGACACCGAGCAGGGACAGCGACAGGGACACGGGACAGGGACACCGGACAAGGGGCAGGGACAGCGACAGGGACACGGGACAGGGACAGCGACAGGGACAAGGAACAGGGACAGCGATAGGGACATGGGGCAGGGACACCGGACAAGGGGCAGGGACAGCGACAGGGACACGGGACAGGGACAGCGACAGGGACACGGGACAGGGACAGCGACAGGGACACGGGGCAAGGGGCAGGGACACCGGGCAGGGACAGCAGGAAGGGTGAGGAACACGGGCCGAGGCCAGGTCAGGGCCAGCCGCTGTGACACAGCGAGGGCACGGCCTGGCTGTGACCCCGCGGGGCTGAAGGCGGCTGTAGAAATGAGCTGGAGAAACAGCACTGCCCACCAGCCCTGTCACCCCAAGGCAGCTGTCACAGTCTGCATCACGAACTGCCCCGCTGAGCTGATCCCAGTTTAGTTAGCTAAGTTAGGCTGGGCGTATGCGCTGGCTTTTACTTCAACACCCACATCAGTGCAGTCTTTAGACCACAGGAACCCAATCTTCAGACCGTGAGATGTGAAAAGATGTAATCAAGACATGTAAGAGCTGTTAAATGACGATTTTCCCAGCCCTACATGAAACCCGGAGCCAACTCCCCCCAGCCTCAACAGCCAGAGCAGCTGCCCCAGCTTTCAGTGCTCCATACCAAGGTCGGTGGCTGTCCCTGCCCTGCTCACCCAGCCTACTGTGACCTAGGGCAGGTCACAAACCCTCAAGGATTAAAGGCAGCCATGCAGATGGCAGCACGACAGGCTTCACCAATTCACACATTTTTTTAGGATGTTAAGATTTTTCTTCATTTTAAAATCTGGCTGTGAAACCACAAACGTTGCTGTTAATTAGTGGTAAATAATGCACCAAGTCAGTGTGACATTAATCAGGAAAGGTGCAAAACCCAAATCCACATGAATACAGACACAGCAAAGAAATTATATCAATATGACTTGAGATGTGCAAGAGGTATTTAACAGAAGTAGTCAGGACATTTTTACACCACTATTTATAGGCACAACACTTTTGCACAACTATTTAATAAAAAATAAAGGCATCCAGCCATAGCAAATTTAATTTCCTGCTGTGCTTGGTATACAGCTAACTTCAACATCACTTGGGGCAGAAGTTAAATAGAATACAGATTTGGAGCCAGATTAGGACACATCACATCACATATATTTTCACCTTTTTCTGACCCCAAAGACCAAGCAGGTTTAACAGCAAACAATAAATGGCACTTGCTGCTATGACATCAAACCCTCCACTTCAATACCAAAATGTTTCAGGAAAAAGAAGGGCTCACAACATGGAAGCTGACACACAAGTCAGAATTTACCTTCTGGCCAGAACACCCTACATTATTAATGCCAATCCTGACACACCATTTGGCTGAATTTTGTAAACTTCATCTACCTGATCTAACCAAAATCTCTCCGAGTTCTGAGTGACCCAAGAGCTGTAACTCCCACTCCTCTCCAAAATGAAGAGCCAAGACACCAATGCAGTGTTTACCCTGGGCTGTTTTATTTACAGTATGTACAGTTCCTACAGAAAACGATTTCTCACAGAGGATATCAAACAGCAACCCCCCAGCGTGGCTCCGATGTGCCCGCGGCCAGCGCAGCGCCCGCGCCCGGGCGGTCCGAGCTCCGGAGGCCGGGTCGGGGACGCTGGCACGGGGACGCTGGCACGGGGACGCTGGCACGGGGACGCTGGAGGAGCTCCGGAGGGCAGCAGCTGAGGTAGATCCGGGATGCGGGAGGCACTCGCTCTGCTCGTCCTGCGGGGAGGCCACGGCCGGGCCCTGGCGCGTCCTGCAGCACGGCCTTGGCGGGGTCGCTGTGCCAGCCTGGGCGGCTGGAGGGGGCTGGGGCTGGCTGTCACTCTCTAGTCAGCAACTAGCACTGGTGTGATCTGCTCAGATTTCACAGAATGCTTTGGACTCCTTTAGGATAAAAGGCACTATGTAAATCTACAGGAACAACGCTCTATTTTCCTAGGGAGAATTCGGATGGGCCGCTAACAACATGTTGCTCTGATGCTGTGTTCCATGAAATTACATCCTTATTGCTTAACGCTTATATTACCATTACCTTAGTTTAATGTATTCACTGTCTATTATCCAGGTAATTCCAAAATCTGAATAAAGAAATGGAAAGCATGGCAATTTTGAAGACTCTATTCTTCCATTGTAATTTTTTTTAAGTGAACTAAGCAAACATACTGGACCTGAGAAACCCTCCTGTCCTCTTTATAGGTGTTTCCACATTTGACTAACAAGTTATTGTGCTCCAAACCTTTTTCTTTTTTTCCCCAGGAAATCCATCAGTAATTGAAAACTGCATATGGAATGCCTCAAAGTATGGACTTCACCAAACTAGTGTGGGAATAGCACATATACTGAAGCACATAAAATCCAGTCATCTAAAACCCAAAAGGCACCCAAAACCTACTGCTAGTGGCTTTTTCTTCCAAAATAGGAAGGATTGTGTTTCTTAAGATAGTCCCTAAAAGCTGCCACCATCCCATAAATTAATGTGAAAACTTAGTGACATTCAGATAACAAGCTCAATTTTATATCAGTCTAAACAACACTTAATATAATTAGGGCTTACTACTGCTGACCAGAGCCTCTGATTCACAGAAACAGTTTGGAAACAAATCCTGACATTTACTGAAAGCCTGTAGAGACAATGCAAGTACCAGTAAAACCACCCCTGGGATGGTGCAGTTCTCACCAGCCTGATGGAAATGCAAAGCAAAGGAAAGTTTTCTCCACTTAAGGCATGCCAGTTAAGCATTTCCCTCTATGCTAACCTACACACTCAGACAACAAAACAAAATAAACAACTAGTTTGCCTTGACTGGAAATAAGAAACAGTCAAAAGCACTGCAAGATACAAACTAAAGAGAGAATCAAACATACCTAGAAACTTGCACCTTCTGTTTTGGTTATGGATACAGGGAACACATTACAGAGGGAATCTATTACTCTATGAAGAGACCTTACCTTTAGGGACTCCAGATTTCACTTTACACCATTTATAATATTAGACTTGAGAATCTGGACCACAAAATTTTGTACAGGCAGGCAGAGTCCAGTCTACCACAAAGACTCTACTACAAGCTTTACAAACAAACTAGTAAAATAATTTTTCCATTTGTCTTTTTTTTGTACATGGCTCCTTTCCTGGAAAACCTTTTATTTGTTAAGCTCAAATGTGACTAGCTAGGACGTAAAAAAACCAAACCCCAAAAAAACCTCCAAACCCCAAAACTATTAAACAGAAACCCCCACAAAATTTTCCCAATACAACCAATGAGGATTATACAATTGTCAACACTTAAGGAAAAAGAAAACCACACCTTTAGCAAAATCTCATGAATGAAAACATTTCCCAAAACTCTACTTCCAAGGAGAGGAGAAATCTTCTTCAATGTCCATGTCATCACTCATCGAAAAAAATTTTATAGAAAATTTTATTCAACATACAACATTTTCCAGCAAAAAAAGGCAATATACAGGAAGAGGAGTTGTACACTGCGGCTACAGAAACAAAATAAAATACTGGAAAAGAATGTAAAATTAAGTGTGAATTGCTGATTCTATCTTTACTGCACTCAAAACTAGACACGCGGCTGGCATTAGCTCCAAAGAAAAGGAAGCAGTCTGGGGACTGAAATAAAACTACACACAATGAATATCAACATCAGTGAAATTCACTTGCAGACTCACCCAATAAAATTAACCTCCAAGTGTTAAATTGTACATGTTCATTCATTAAATATACAATTTCTTTTTTCTTTTTTTTTCTTCTTTTTTCGTTTTTTTTTCCTCCTTTTTTATACAAAGTCAACAGCTTACTAAACACTAGTGAGCATGCCCTCTGTGCTAAAAGGCTAGTTCTTGTGTTTTCCCCATCTCTTCCCATGGTAACTATATTAATGATATTTATAATCTTTTCACTTGCTTTTGCCAACTTTTGAGTGTCATTCTATTTGCCAGAAGATGGCATAATCAATTGCAATGGTATTTCTCAATGGTTGGAAATTTAATAAAAAGACCCAAATATCTCTTTTTAGGACTCGGGGCATCCACTTGGCAAAATGGGATGCAAAGTATTGACTAAATTAAATGAAAACTAGTTTATTAAAAAAGATTCTATGAAGCTGGAGGAGACAAAAATCCCGAATAAGTGCCAACAATGTACACAATGAAGTAGAGATTGCTATTTATTGATGATGTGAGTTTTTCTTTTGCATTTACAAATGCACAAAAATGTCATTTAAAGTATAACTGAAGGAAATAAATCTGATGTGAGTCTAAACATAAGACTTACTAGCTGCAGTGATGGTGAACACCACATGGGAAGGGCAGCCAGTCAGCTTATGCCATCTATAAACGTACTACAGACAAATAATTTTGCCAATGTCAACTGTTCTACTAAACTCTTCCCTCATTATGCTGACAATTGCCTTGCATTACGTTTACCATAAAATAACTCTCATTGGCATCCAAGCTTTTATAAAAACACCTTCATTTTGCTCAAAAAGGGCAGTCAATAGATACAGAGAAGCCAAACTGAACAGCCTCAACAAAATAAAATTAACATCAGCAGCAAATCCTCTTGCTGAAGACTTCAGATATAGTGCACGTGTACCAAAGTTCTACAGTTGTTAAAAAGGTGCACACACACTTATTTTTGTCCCTTGCCTTGACAATCTGGTTAAGTAAGTCAGTTATGGATTTTAATAGCTTTTTCAAGGTAAGTGTAGCGACTTCTCTTTGGGGCTTTATTGAAATGGTCAAGCCCTAGCCATGGCCTTGGATGAGACATGTTGCCTAGAAAAGAAAAGAGAAAAAAAAATAATGAAGTTTTAAGACTAAATTGGATAAGTGTTTCCATTACACAAACTACTCCTGTGTGCCCTGGCCACAGTTTGCTGGGAGTCAGGGCCAGGGCAGAGGAGTGCAGAGCAGCCCCAGAGCCAGCAGGGCAGGGCTTTCCTTCCAACACCACATTCCAGAGCTCCTTCCACATCAGGCACCTGCTTTTTCTCTTCTTCAGCCACCTGCAGGAGTTTACAGCACTGAAGGGTGTGCCAAAGCAAAATAATCACTGTTATAGCCAGAGATACATCAGAGTACCAGCTTTTACCAGTGCTGAGCCTGTTTCAAGCAGGGAGGAATTTGCCAATGAAACATGACAACCAACAGTATTTGTCATAATTTCTGCTATTCCTGTCACCTGGTTTAAGCAGGAATATCTGTTAAATTCATGTAAAATGCAAATAATGCTAATTAAGAAATCATGAAACCGACCCTCCTCTTTATTTTCTAAGAAAAAACCCTAGTCACTTAAGATTTCAAAGAAAATATTTTTGAAAAAACAGATTTTTTTCATTTATTCAACCCAATATTATTTATTCTACTCCTAGTTTTCATGAAAAACCACAATCCACATACTTGAAAATGGGAGAAATTCTTTTTTAAGATGTTCTCAGAGCAGAGCATCAAATATTCTTTGAAGTGAAATGATAAAGGCAAAAACTAAAGCAGCCCCCAGCAAGGAAAATACATTCTACATTCAAAGCCATCAGCTGTAACCACTAAAGCATAAAACATGTGACCATTTTGGTTGCCTGCATCTGCATTTTGTGATATATTTTCTTCAATCAAAATTATTTTGGTTTTTTCCCCCCCTAACGGTCAATATCAAATTAAAAGAGAACTGCCAGTCTTAGTGGGAGAAATTGAATGTTTCTGAAGAGAGAAATTGGATCCTACATGGTTGGTGCCAGCACAGTCATGGCTTTAGTTAGTGTACCTTGGCAAAAGCAGAGGGACACTACTGACACCACCTATGCCTATCAAACTGGGCAATGCCACAGCTTTGGTTCCATCAGTCCAGCATGTGTTAAAATTTGGCTTTTGTAGAAATTAATTCTATCAAAGCATATTCTATCACAGGGTTAAATCCTGTGAACTCTAAAATCAAAACCTTTTGCTCTCACATTCCCTACTATTCCTACACACAGTTCAAGTTCTCTCTTTTCCACATTCTGACATGTTCTGTGCCTCTGACCTGGTCACCTGGTTAGTTTTTCAAGCTGTTTGGGCACCACTGGCCCTGCCTTGCTCACCAAGTACAGTGGTTCATTCCAGACTATTTCATATATTCCAGCCTTTCCCTCCCTGACCCAAGAGGGATGACTCCCAGAATAAAATCAGGACTCTGCCTGCTCTGACCACACAAGAGTTTCTCTGTCTGTGGAGGAATGTCCACCTGCAAGCTGACCATCCAGAGCCCCTCCACAAGCAGTGCAGAGAGGTCCTGCAGTGACACACTCCTGGGCCCTGGGGTGACTTGTGCAAGCCACCAACCTGCCTGAGCTATGTACACAACAAAAGGACTGCTTGCTAGGCTCCCACATGTGCCCAGGAGTAACACAGGTCTAACTTTCCACAGGTTTTGAAATAAATGGACAGCTACAGGATTTCTTTACAACTGTTACATCAATCCATAGCAAGCTGGGAAAAATTGAAGAAAGCCTGACCCTAGCAAAACCTACCAATAAAAACCAGAATTTCTAATTGTCAGAAAAATGGAACTGCAGAGAGATGGTGCAACTCATGGAGAGGAACACTCAGCTAAGCTGGGAGAAGAAACCCCAATGGGTTCAAGGGTTTCAATGGATCCCTGATTGTGGATCCAAAGGTGTCATTCCCAAACAGAACTCTCCAAAGAGGAAAAGGGGAGATTTGGATTTAGAAGCACTGGTGCAGGTTTCTCAGAGGAGCTGTAGCTGCCCCATCCCTGGAAGTGTCCAAGGCCAGTTTGATGGGGCCCTGAGAGACCAGTCTGGTGTGCAGCATCCATGGCAGCAGGGTGGAATGGGATGGTCTTTAAGGCACCTCCCAGCCCAAGCCATTCTATGACTATGAAAACACTCCTGTGGTGGAACACCTGAAGGATTAACCTGGTTTCTCCCATGTGTAAATGTCTAAGAAAATAGAGGTTTAAATGTCAGTCAAGTAAACAAGACAGCAGCCCAGCCAGAGACAAATTTAGAACGGAGCCACATTTGTACCTTGGTGAATCATCTCTTAGGGGTTAAAAAAAATCTAAACAGGATCTAATTGACATATTTAATGTTCTTGTCAGAATCTTCAGATTCATTGAGGACACCAAGAATAAACAAGAATTAACTTTCCATGAGAATCAAACATGCAAGGGACAATAAAGACAAGGTACACAAGACAAAGTGTGTTATACTGATACTGGACCCATTTGGTCATTCACATGCAATCTTTTAACTCAAAGGGCAATAGATTATTTATCTATATGCCTATAAAATACATATTATTGGACTAACAGATTCATGTAATACTTCTCAGTGTGCACACAGGTGTATATAAATACTTGCTTAGTCACTACATCTAATGTATGTCATGTAAAAAGAACAAACTCTTTCTGCATCCTGGGTTAAGGATGAACACACTATAACAACTGGCAGGGCAACTTCAGCAGGCCAAAAGAAAAGTGAGATTGTCTAACAACTTACCAGGTTGGGACTCAAAGTCTTTCAAGTTCACTTCATACTCATCTTCGTTGAGATACTGGTGTCGACCCATCATTACAATGGCAAATTTAAACTGTGCAAAGAAAAAAACCACAAAACCCAAGTGGTAGGATATGACACTGAAATACAGTCTTCAAGCCTAAGTTCACAGCCTAACTTGCAGCTGGTAGTATTCTTCAGGGGTTGAAAAAGGGTTTAATCCTGGTTAAAACCCTCATCAACTAGCTGAATAATGGGACAAAATAAATGTTTGGAAATCATGAACTCACATCCTGGAATACTATGTCTAGGTTCAAGCCCTCCAGGAAAAAAGACAGGACAACAAACTGCAGCATGTGCAGCAACAGTCCAGTGAGACTGTGAGAGGACTGGGGGAACCTGCATTCAGGAACCTCTGGGAAATGGGTTCTGTTTAGCTCAGAGAAGGAAACACTGACAGGGTATCTATAGTTTTCCAGTACCACTTGAAGGATGGTACACAGGAGCAAGGCTCTTGTCAAAAAACTGCACAGAGGTGACCTCCACAAGTTGCAAAATGGAACTGATTACGTGCAAGGAAAGCAAAGCCTTCCCAATGACAGTGGAAAGGCTCTAAAACACAGTGTCCAGAACAGGGCACAATTCCCACCCTTGGGAGTTTACAAATTGCAACTGAAAAACCCTGCACAACCTGACTGAGTCACGTTCTGCTCTGAGCAGGAATGTGATGTGGGGGTGGCTTCTAAAGGTCCTACACTAGCTACACTTTTCTGGGTTACTTCAATGTTTTGCAGAATATCTCTCTTGCTGCAGTACAGAAATACTGATCCTACCCATCCTAACTAATTAGTCCTAGAAAAAGCATTATTTCAGTCAAGCAGCTGTTCTATCACACAAAATCTACACTTACCCAAGTCTGTGTTGTTACAACTTATTAAAATAAACTCAATTAAGGGTTCACAGTCAGCAGTAAAAATTCTCACAATTTGAAATTACCTTTTCAAATTCTTTTTCTTGTATGTCCAGCATTGTCTGAATCCGCTTCATGACCTCTCTGAAGTGTTCACCCTAATAATTACAACAAGATTTTTAATGTCAAAAAAATCTAGGAAAAAAAGGGAAGCTGTTAGTATTTCCTGCTTTAAGCTTCATTGAAAAACATTGCCTTAATCTCTCTGTTATTTACAAAATTACACAAGTGTCAACATCATTCTCTACAATATGGAACAACAGCAGGCAACTTGCTCTAAACTCAGGAACTTTAAGTCTTACTGGTTCATCATTATGCAAACTGCCACATTAACTGGCCAGGCACTGCCACTGATATGTGCAAGTCAGGTTAAAGTTAAGTAGCAAAGTTAGAAAATTGGCAGCAAAACAGGAATTTGTAAAAAACCTTATATTCTTATTAAGCATATTACTACTTTTTGTAGTATATTTTTGCTCCCTCTCTATGTACACTGGCCAAAAAAAGTGACAGATACCATTAACTTAAAGATGAATAATATATATTAACTGTCATAACAAGGAAATGCAGAACAAATGGTTTCCATCAAAAATCACCACACAGGTTTTACCCTTTGATCAAAAATATGGAAATTAGTAAAATTCTAATTTTAGAGTTCTAGAGGTAGAGAGATATGGACATATTTCTTATTCCCAAATTTTTAAAGTAAGTAGTTTTCATACAAAGTAACATACATGAACCATAAAAAGTTTAGAAGCAAATGGCTAACTGCTCCCAGAAATACATATTGGTATTAAGAGAATCAGGGTGACATTCAGCTGGAGCAGCACCACAGAAAAACTTGAGAATTTAAATTAAGCTTTCAAAATGAGCTTTTGTTCTTGTACCAACTTTCAGCCCTAGAAGATAAAGCACATCAAATTACAAAAGGGATGAAATGCAAAGTCATCTCAGAAAGTGATGGACAAAGCAACCCCATTTTCCATAATCATCTCTCAGTCAGAGCAACCATGGCAGGGCCACTTTTGCCAGAACTCTGCACTGCAGTTACTCAAGTGCTGTTGGAAACAGGGTTCTGGTTTCTTGGGAGATTCTGCAGGGGGCAGGGGATGACAGCTGCTGCCAAATGCCAGCTTTCTAGGTATTGCACAGGCTCACTGAAACACTGAACAACCTGGACATGCAAAAGGAACTGGGCTGGGAAATGATTTAACCATAGAAAGCACAGATGGGGCAGAACCTTTGGTACAAGAGGTGTATTTTCCTACACACTTCTTACACTAATGCAGTACTTAAAGAAACCATCATCAGGATAATCTCACAGGGAGAAAAAGGGAGGCATACTGCACCTGGTGTATCCTCAGCAAGAACGGAATTCCAAATGTCCCAAAAACCTCTTTGTGGAAATGTGCCACTGTGATTAGCATCTCATTTTCTTTGTCTATATCTACCTGGTCCAGAGGAATTTCCTAGATCCAGACAGAGAATTGTGACTCCAATCAGTTAAACTTCCACAAAAAGAAACTAAAGTTTTGAAGTTTTTTTTCTAGTTATTAAGACACTTGAAACATTACTGATGTTACTGATTTCAAACAGTTCTATTCAAAAACAATTAAAAGAGACATGTTGTTTGACAGAGTCTTTTACCAAAGTCCCTCATCCCTGGCATGACAGCACTTCCCCTACACAGGAAATATTCTCCTGGCTTCCCTGAATGGCTTTTTTGACAAGAAATCTTCTATCAGTGCAGTACTAGCAGACAATAACACAGGCCTCTTGTCAGCTCCTCATTACAGTTTTACACTGGAAACTTTTTTTTTATATTTCTGATCTTT
The DNA here is from genome assembly GCF_001522545.3 of Parus major. Classification (NCBI taxonomy): domain Eukaryota; kingdom Metazoa; phylum Chordata; class Aves; order Passeriformes; family Paridae; genus Parus; species Parus major. Next base: position 5,125,579 of record NC_031783.1, read on the forward strand.
GAAGCAGGTTAGCAGATCTAAATGATGATGTTTAGAAAAAAAAAATCACATGTTAAGAATCAAATTTGGCTCGAGAACCTCAGCTGTAACAGAAAAGGAAACAAAACCTTCTAGAATATTAGAGTACAAAAGTGGGTCCTAACATAAACATTTCTATCATGAGCTCTTGAACAAACCTTGGAATTATTGCCAAGACATTAAATGTTCTATGGGCAGGCTCTTGCAAAGTTTTCATATATTGTTATAAAAATAAATGTATAAATGAGAGAATGAAAGCATTATAAGGAAGCAGATGGAACAAAAGATGATCTTTTTAAAGCATTATCTTTAAAAATGCATGCAATATTATCATGTAATTTTATAAAAACATCACAGTATTTGAAGATCAGCACCCAGGAAAAAAAAAATACCACTTGAAACAGTTTCTTCTCTCAAAGTCAGGTTTTAAAGCTCCTCTAAGACAAGAACAGCTTACCTCTATTCGAAACGTTCGACTTGTTGCAGGTGACAAACACTCTAACAGCTCATCCTCCTGATGGACACCGATTATTTTGTAACTTACAATTTCTAGCAGCCTTAAAGATAAACAGGGAAAGCATTTTAAAAAGGTTAATTAAAAAAAAAAAATCAATACAACATTTCTTTCTCAAACCTTGAAAGAGAATTAGTGCAGAATTTAAACTGATGCTGCTATTGTATTTATAAAATTTTAAATCCAATCTTTTGTAAAAATCAAGCAGTAAAGCCATAGGAGGTTAAATTATTTCTAGCTCATGGTAAAAAGCCAGGATGTGTCATTACAAAATATAGATTTCTAGTGGAGATAATTTTATAGATCCTCTTTAAATGACCACACTTTTTACCCCTGTAACTCCTGAGAAGTGAATAGCAAGAAATGCTTGGATTTTAAACAATTAATAAGTCATGACTAACAAATGCAATTGATGAAACTAAAGGATGGAACTTTATTATATAAAAAATAAATAAATAACTGTGTAAAATTTATATTTATAGTTAAGAAGAACCCTTAAGAGTGGCAATCTGGAAGCTTTTAATACAACATTACATTTAATCTGTTAATAATGGTTTATACAGTATTTTAAATTCTACAGATACTCTGCTGCATAAAATTTGTATTATCACATAGAAGAAATCACAGTCTTCCAGCTTTACCTTAATTTCCCTGAACCTTTTTCAGAGAGTTCTACAACTTTTTTACATTCTTCTAACAGGTCCCGCACACACCCATGCTTATCTGGATATACTGTTATTTCCTGTGGAATTTGAAACACAAAAATCACTAGAAAATCTGAAAATGTAAACAACCACATAAAAGCACAGAACACACTGGATTGTTCTCCTTCACCACTCATCTTGAGAAGATAATTTAAGTCAACACCTATGTCATCTTCAAAACTTTTGTTAACGGATCCGATTTTTTTTTTACATTTTTTTGTGCTCTTTGAGTTTTTTTGCTGTTGTTTTGTTAGATTTTTTTACATCATGTACAACTTTGTTCTAATTCTGTGTTACTCAGGGGAAGAGTGTGTGACCCAGGCATACCAGCTCTGACACAGAAATGACAGCAAGTGTGTAATGGCTTCACTCACCTCTTCCCTAAACTGGCTATTTAGCCATATGCATTTAAAACTTCTTCTGTTTTCAAAATCAGTTATCTTCATTTTGAGCTTAAGAAAGAAAAGAAAAACACTTTAGGCATACTTTGAATAGGGCAGAATTATTTTTATAACTCATCCCAGTAAAAAGAAAAGACTCTTACCTGTTGATAGTAGAGTTTTTTCGGTTGCCTAGGCTTGAAGAACTGCAGAAGATCTCTTAAAGTACCTTCATAATTATGTCTAAGAGGATTACCAGGGCCATCCCTATAACTACAGAAGGAAAGAAAACATGTTCTTAAAATCCATCTCTTCAAAATCCACCACTGCTCAGTAAATTGAAGCACTAAGAGCATTTTTATTACTGGCTTCTAGTTTCACATAATTGTTAACACAGCCTAAACAGCACAACACACAGAACTTTAGTGATTTTTAAACACAGCTGGGCTGTGGGAACAGAAAACCATTCAGGGTGTGTGTTAACTCTCCTGGATGTTTACAAGCTCACTGTCAGTGCTGCAGGCTGGCAGACCTACATTCCTCTGAAATTACTGGCATAGCAGCACATGCTTTAGATTGTGAAAGGTTAATTTGCTGAGCCATATGACACAGCAAATTCCACAGTGACCACAGCACTGGAAACTACAAAGAGCTACTCAAATTCTCACTGATGATGAAGGGAGATAGCCTCAGGTGACTAAAGAACATCTACACCTCTATGAACACAGAAAGCTGTACGTTTTGGGCGTGCATTATTCCTGAAGCACATACACAGAGCTATAATACACTGCTTTCTGCTATAGTTCTATACAGATTCACATCTAGTTTTACATAAACATGTGTAAAACCGACACTGTAACCAGGAATGTCCCTCTGAGCACCTTTGTGAACTTGTTAGATTGTTGACATCTTCATAAAACCTCATTTGCAGACTTTGAGGGAGGTGGGGGGGGATTCAGTGAAGTAACTCCTGCATTTAAACTTATAAAATCAGCAAAAATACTGCTTTTATGTGTGCTTGTTTCTACTCTCCTCCATTCTAGAAATCTTCATTCACTGAAACAGCACTTGCATTAGCTTAGTAATTTATCCCTCAGCATCAGGCTTTGAAGTAATTAATGATTTTTAAAATGACATTTACTAGAACTCTTCTAAAACATGCAATTCTTTGGGGCTCTAGAGACAGACATTGCAATATTTCAACTGTCAAAGCAACCTGCTGTGCTTGCCAGAAAGGTAACATCTTACTGGTAGAGAATTAGTTAATGACCTGGAAAAGGCTAATTTTTGAGGAACAGCTTAGACACAGAATACTAAGGAATTCATCTTACCCTTGGGACTTGAAAAACTGTAATAGCATTGGATCCGTGTTAAGTCTCTGAGCGACTGTCTTTGCAACCTGAAAATAAATTTTTGGTAAGTTCTGAATTGTTTCACACAGTTATGACATTGCTCTACAATCATACAGTCATTCATTCCATGACAGGAACATTATGCTACAGGAATTCTGAGAAAACCCACTTTGTCTACCACCCTAAGGCTAAATAAACTAGTATTGTTAACTTCTGAACAGTTGACACAGAATAAGATATTCTAAGGAAAAAAAAAAGAAGGAAACTTTTATTACAGTAAGTTACTGTTGCCAAAAGGCCACTAAATCCACAACAATTGCTCCATTTTTATTTTGCTTGTTTTTGTTGTTTGGTTGCTTTTTGCTGTTGGTTTGATTTTTTTTAATTATAGTATTAGGGAAATATGACTTGCTCTGAAGATTCCCACTCCTTTAATTTGCTCCACGTCAGTTAGCTTGCTGAGTAATAACAACACATTATTCCCATGAGTACACTTCACATCACTGCCTCACAAAAGGCAGGGGCATTTTGGTTTTGTCTTATCAAAAAACCTCAAGCCATACCGACCTTACACTTCAAGTGAAATAAAAGTAAGAGAGAGCAATAGGCCTAAAAACAGATGATGAGAACAGTACAGCAAAGCAAAACTCATCCCTGACATTTCCCTCTATGCAGATGCTCCAACTTTCTGCCTTTGGGGACAGAAAATAAAACTGATTTTTAGTGATTGTTTTTTGACATTGACAAAAGCAGCTGCTGGACAACTGCAGGGAGTCAAATCTGCTCAGGCTCTCAATATATCAGACCAACTTTATTTCATTTTTTTTTTTTGTATGTTTTCATGTCCAGTCTTCCTCATCTAAACACCCCAACCCATCTATTATCAACACAATAGGTTTGATCTGTTACTGTCACTGAGCACTTCACTGTGTGAAAAAACCAATAGAACTTGATCTACAAAATAAAGAGTGATATCACAGGCAATAGGTAATCACTAGATGCCCATGGTATTTTCCTTTTAACGGCCAAATATATTGAGCAAGTTTTACATATCACTTTGAAAGCAAGTACAATTTCATGAGAACATCATTTCCCTGACAGAGCAGAATAGCCTACCAAGAAAGAACCTGATCATCAAATAACTCATTATTAATAAATCTGGGGGGTTTCTAGTATTTTCTTCTTACAAGCCTTAGTGGCTTCCTTACATTTTTCATTTAAAATGAAATGTACAAACCACAAAAAATGAACATGGGCAGTTTTAGAGCTTTTCTAAAAGCATGTATAATGCAGCTGTGAACTAGGGCAAAAGTTACTTTCCAAACAAGGAAACAAAAGAGAAACAGGACACATGCCTGAAAGTAATTCATCCTATTGGATAAAGTAACAACAAAGCCTGGGTCATTTGGGATGGTTTTATCACAGAAAATGACATCCACACGGTGATAGAGGTCTCGGAAGTATTCCTTAGCTGTGGGCAGCTCGCTGTTATCGTTTTCTGGGTCATCCCTACAAGAGAAAACAAACGATGATACCATTACACATCACACTGTTACACACACAGGCAGTTGGGGCTTTTAAAAACATGTTTTACAGTAGGTCAGCAGCAGTGGAGAGATAGAGAGATGAAGTTCAGAAACCTTTTGCAAGAGCCACCACTGGTACACAGTAGGACTGGTGCAGTCAGCAGTGCCCCAGGGCCCGGTGCCCTCGCCTGCTGTGCTGCTCCCTGGGCAGCCTGGCCCTACTCTTGGTTCCTGTGGGTTCACAGCACCACTGCAGCAGGAGCTGTCCCTCCCTCCCACCCTGCACATGCCTGTGTGTCTGTACTAATGCTGCACAGCTTTCCATGAGCCCCTGTATCTATCACTTTGCACCGAGGCTGGATAGACAACATCGCTTGGCACAGAGAGGCAGAACAGTGGGCACAGGGGCTGGTTTGGGCCACTCCTGACTGGTACCCCAACTTCTCAGCAGAGAAACAGCACCAGGGTACAAGCTGTGCACTTACCCAGGAGTCAGCAGCCAGGCAAGGGTGCATAACACCAACTGGGTCAACTGGGAATGCGAGTTCCAAGGCATGACATGAGAAATACATTCATCTCACATAATCTGGGGTAAGAGTGCTGAAGATAGACTAGCTGGCTTCCACCCACTGTCAGCCCATGGAGAGAAACAGAGCAACACAGTTGGGTGTGACCATCAGGAGTGAGAGCATAGAAATGCTGATTTATAGCCCTGCCAAGCTTATGAAAGATCCCTTTATTGGATACAAGATGCAGGAGCTCCCCTTTTGCCTTGGAGAAATCTCCAGCTGAAGCACCAGTACACCTACGAGCGGCACGTGCTCAGGCAAACTGGGAGCATCTCATCACCACAGATCAGTAGGGACCCGACTGTGAGCACAAGGGAGAGGCAAAAAGGGAAAGCAGTTTAGTGTAATTCTGAGCTGAAAGAGCTCCAAGAGCCTTGTCCAGTGGCCATGGTACTGAGCCCAAGATCTGAAATGCTGGAAGGCTCTTCGGTGTCTGCGTTACAGTGGCTCCAGTACAAAGCTGCACAGATCAGATGCATTGCTGAACACACTCTGGTAATACTATGAGCTATTTTAGGTTACTGGTTTTCTAAACTAGGAGGACACCTTGTCCTTAAGTAATGTGGCACGTGCTACTCAAATACCACTGATATTTGCTCATTTCCCCTTTGAATAAACAAATGAGAACTGCACACATCTACTATTGGAATGCAATACTTTGCTCTTGATAAAAAAGCTTAAAGGAAGTTCAGCTTTCAAAGTGAACCAGGTGATTTAATTTCAGTAAGGTGCCCCCTTAAAATACATACTTCTGAAACACTATGATGTCACCATCCATGAGTTCATCGAGAGCTTTATCAAGAGATACATCATAGTCTTGAATCCTTTCTGTTAAATTGGGTTTAACTTCCTGCAATGAAGAACAAAAATTTTTGATCACAAAATAAAAAGCAAAAATAAATATCTCAATAGTGAAAAAATCATCAGATAAGGTAACCTGTGCATTCTTTTAAGTGAAACAAATGGATAGATATGCATCTCAACAAATCCAATGCATGTATTATTAAATATCTATATGCATATTACATATTTATACTTGCAGGCTGATCTCTGGGCTGACCAGGGATAAAAGCACTTGTGTAAACAAACTGGAATGACACTGTAACCCTGACCTGCCCAGAGCAAGCAGTACAGCTTTGCTGTTTAGGACAGCAGCACATGTGCTGCCCTGGAACCACCAGAGAGAGCAGCAGGACTGCCAGCAGAAATTGCAACAAAAACCAATTCCTTGTTCTTACTCTAACAAGGACTTTGCCTTGGCAAGATCTGCATGGTCAGCACTCAATAAATGTAGCAGTTATAAAAGTTCACGGCTTGGGCAGAAACATCATAGCAGACTAAGGATTTTGTTTGTTGACTTTGGCTGGGGGACAGAAGGAGAAGATGCAACATTTTCTCAACTTCACTAAGTTAGGCACTGAAAACACAATGGCCAATAATGTCTGCAGCATTAGCTCCTCTAACTCAGCAACACAGATTTAGCAAACCAAAGCTGCTCATGTAGGACCCCATGGAGATTATTTTTTTGGTTTTAAAGCTTTACAGTCTTATCTGTTTAATATAAAATCTGTTCTGAAGTTAACTCTGCTGCTACTCTGTTGCAGCACTGTAGACCTCAAACCTATGGATTAGCATTGTTAGGAGAAACTTTTAAAAATTAATAAATCTTTTTTTCTCATTACAGCATGCAAAAGACAAAGAAGTTACAAAAAGTCTATAAATCCCAACCTCATAGAGGATAAGGTTAGTTTCTTGTGGAAATCCTGCTCTCTCACACATAACTGGAAGTAAGTCACCTGTTGGAAAAGAAAAAAGGGAATTTGAAATGTGTTGCACTAATAGCAAGTGAGACCAACCACAGAAAGGAGAGAATCCCTTTTTTTACCCTGGGTAGATGGTTCTACAATGCCTAAGAAAGAGAGCCTTTCACATTAAAGTTTCTCTTGTTGACATTCAACCAGACACACATTTATTGTTTCCTTCCACTTCATATGAACAACAAAAATATGTGGAAGTTCACTGAAAATCCAAGAGATGAAATAACACTGCTCCTTCCCCACAGAAAAGGTTTAGTGTCTTAAAAAAAATTAATTAATGACAGCTACAATACAAAATTAAAAAATATGTATAAGTTCACAAAATGAGACATTCAAAATGAAAAATTAAAATATTTTTAGTCAGTGGGTATTTGCTGAATTCCTTAAATGGGGACCCATATGAAAATCAAGGCTCACATGCAATCCAGGCTGAGCAGCTGCTCAGGCTGCCATAGTGAAAGGTTGTACAAGAGTTGAGGTATTTGAAAAGTTATTTGGGAGGGAAGTATCAAATCCCAAGGCTTTACAACAGGTTTGAAACAGCTGTAACACATGGTGAGTACAGCAACAATGAACTCACCACCTGTGGGGTTTTGAGAGTCAGACCTGCAGAAAATATCACTGACACCACATGGGGAAGAAAACTCAGGTGTTGGGTGAAATAAGAATTAGCTTTTGTGGTACACCTTTGGTTTCAGTGATGGAATTATTATTAAAGAGAAGTTTGTTCAATCTACTTTAAAAACTTCAATGATTAGAATGAAATTGAAATTCAGAACTCACGTATTTTACAGGATATAGGGGTGTAGATATGTCCACAATAATTCAAACTCCGAGTCTTCGGATCATACATCTTGAGAAACAACATTACATCATCTACAAATTAAAAAAACAACATTTAATTTTAAGTAAGGCTTGGGGAGGGAGAAGGAGATCACCTAGATGTTTTTATTTACACAGTAACAAATAAGTGTCTTTGATTTATTAATTCAAATAAATCAAAGTGCCCTTACAATATAGAGAAATTTATTCAGTGAGTCTAAAAACATGCAAAGCATGTCTTCCACTTCAATAGAAATGAGGGGAAAACTGCATGAGAAAAACTAATTTCAGCACTGTATTAGTTTGATGGATACATCAAAAACATTGTTGAAAAAAGGAGTGCACAGTGGTTTTGGAGATACACCCAAAATGAAAGTATTTTGTGTTTTAAAAAGGTTTAGCCCATATGCTTACGATCTTTATCAAATTTGGGTAATGTTGCTCCAGTAGCAGCCATCTCTGGATCTACTGTTTCCAAAAATATTGTCCATGGATTCTCATTGTCACTGAGCTCAATCATCTATGTAGAAAGATGGGAGAGAAGAGAAAAAAAAGCCTCTGAAGAACATAATACAACTTGGTATCTGCATTTGAATCAGATACAAGAACTTCATTACATTCTACAAAGTAGGAGAGGTTTTTTTGAAGTTGTGTTAAAGGAAGTTTATGAAATTTATTAAGACAAACAAATACAGATATAAAACTACCAAAAACTTTGATGAAGCAGTAACAGTAGGTTTTGCTTAAAATTAACCCCCTTCTTTACTTTTTAGAAGTTTACCTACAGCTACCTTCATAATGGCAAGGGTATTTAATCCACTAAACACCAAGTCTTCCCAAGTATCAAACCTCACCAGAAACAATAAAATTAATTTTACATTAAAAGCCTGAAAAACCTTGTGTCTCAAAGTTAGATATTCTTAAAGAGAACTAAAAACCATAGGAGATGCACAGAAGTAATACCATCCCTCAGTGACTACTTACTGTTTTATTGCCATCTGCTTCATTATCTAACATTGCAGGTCTTTTTGTTCCATTACTTCTAGCTTGCATTGGCCATAATCTGATTTGATCCTGGGGAAATCCCTAAAATAAATAAAAATTGTGACAGGAAACTAAATCAAAACAAGGGAAAAATATGTTAAGATGCTTTTATTAAACTCAAACAGATCTTGTGTGTTAAAAGGTCCAAATTATGATTGCTGTCAATATGTGGAGAAGGCAAGGGCTATGAAAGAACCATAATGTAACAAAATAAATACATGCAGGTATTCAGCTACAGAAAACTCACCATTGTTTGAGAGAGGTTTTGAACAAACTCTGTAAGTGTGGAGTTTTTTAATACTTTGAAAACAGTGTATTTCACTTTTTCTTCATCATACATATCATTGCCTTGATGACCACAGAACTGATCCTCTGCCACTATCTGAAAAATGACATTTAAAGGTTACTATTCAGATTAGCCCAGCTGCACCACGTAATACCTTCTCAGGATGCTTTACTATGCAACCTCACTGCCCCTCTGGCACAGTGCTAACACTATTCATGTTCTCAGGGAGCAAATTTGCGAGAATACAGATCATAATGAAATTAAAAAATCGTGATTGATAATCTCATCAGTGCAAGTAATTAAATACATTAATTCTTACAAATCCCGAGCAATTAAAAACCAGTCGTGCTTAGATCCCGAGTCTTGGAACGTGTTCCAACAATCTTGGCACTTGGAGAAAATGAAAAGGCAACATAATTCTGTGACTGGTGCAATGCAAGGAGGCCACTGAACCCTCTCCCTGTATTTCCCACAGCTCCCTGCACTCTTTGTTAACAGAAGCACAAACAGTGCAATGCTGCCAGTGTCCCACTGCAAACTCAGTGCAAATGCAGTGCAGAACAAGCTGCACTTTACCAGTGTCTCTGCTTATCAACACCAGAGAGAACAGGCAAGGAAACACGGAGGCACATGGAAAATGGGTTCCATTTCCCTGTGCCAGATGGGCTCTGGAAAGAGCCATAAACAGGGTTCCTTAAGGCAATTCATAACAATCCAGTCCATCTGGCTTTTCCAAAAAGATAATTGCAAATATAAGCAATCTTTCCTTCTGCTTCTACTTGATGAGTTCAGTTTGGCAACAGTCCAGACCTGCAGCCTATGGCTAGATACATTCTAATTTTAGAAAATAATTCCTGAAGGAGATAAAAGTGCAGTGGCAGGGCAGGCATTTGGAATAACCTGGTCCTTTTCCCTTTCACCTGAACTTACTATTTTACTCACAAGCACAATAAATTCTAAAGAAAACAGAAATGTTTATAACATACAATACTGTGTGTTTTATTACTATTTGTTGCATATGTAAATACACTTAAAAGCACTAAAATCATAATTCTCTTCAAACACTACTTCAGAACAAAATTTAAGGGAAAAAAAAAAAAGAAAATCAAGGTTTTCCTTGAGGGTGGTTCAACATTCAAAATTTTCATGGTAAAGTAGTCCTAACTTAATCTGTTCCAAAAGCTGACCTGCACTTGCATATAGAGGTGAGCTTCCTGTCTCTCCTTCCTCTTCTGAGCTTCTATCCTTTTCTCCTCTTGTAGCCTTTCTACAAGTTGTTGAGGAATATCATGGTCGGTGACAGGCTGCAAAACTTCACCTATAAAGCAGATTTTATGATGTTATTTCAAGATTTACATCAAACAGGTTATTTTTCATACACACTTGACTTCCCTCTGATTTCAAGTCAAAACCAGCTTTCTTCATCTTTCACTTAAAAACATGGCTTGTTATCATCATGATTTGGCAAAAGAACCATTTCCATGCCAAAATGCACTACTTTCTATGAAATATATATCATAGACTTCCGAGTGAAATATTCAACCCAGAATTAAAAAAATATTTGCCACCACTCCATTTTTAAAGCATATATGTGTCTACATGTTTACAATCAATGGATTTGATTCCATTACAAAGTCAGTTCCCAAAGTTTCCCATCCTATAAACCAGCCAAGGCTGAAGCACTCTGCAGGTGCCTCACTGAGCTAAAAGATGACCCAGAGCAGCACAAAAGTGAGAGAGCGGCTGGTCGATCCCGTGGGATCTCTAGGTTCCGGCTGTAACTAACACAGTCCCGTTGTGTAGGAACACTGCCAACAATTCAGAGGTAAAAGAGCCCTGCCTCCCTGCCTGTAGGGCCCCTTTGAGCACAGAGAGGACACGTACTGAGCTTGGACTCCCTGATGTACACCAGCATGTAGGCGTTGGTGCAGTGCCGCACGGACAGGTCGTCGTCGTGCCCCCCGTAGTTGTGTTCGATCGCCTCCTCCTTTGTGCACCTCGACACAACATCGTCATCGAATTTACACCACTAGGGAGCAAGTTTTATAGAAAGGTGATTTTACATGTAAAAACATGTTCCTGAATGATAAATTAATCCTATTTCTGGCATGTCTTTCAGCTCTTTGAAGTAACTAAAATTACCTTCAAGCGGCACGACTTTTAAAAGGAAATCTAGTTCAGTATAATTTGTGCTACCTGCTACTTGTGCTTGGCATAAGGAAGTCCATAAATACCAAACCTTTACTGAACATTTTACAGTAAGTACCAAAAGCATAATAATTGTTCCAAGAAGCTTTTCTTAAGACTGATACTCTAATGTCTAGTACTTCTGTAGGAAACAGAAAATTGATGTTATCTGTTGTAAAATTAAATAAAAAGCAGTGATAACACAAGACATCTAGCAATTCTTTGTACATTTAGAGTAATATATATCAAATTTTAAATTAAAACAATAAAGCAAATTTAAAAATACATTACAAATAGCAACAAATTCACAATAAAATCTTACTTCTACTCTTAGTGTGAACAATCATGTACACACAAAACCAGTCAACTCAAGGGAAGAGGCACCTGACCTATAAATGTCCGATCCAATCAAGTCACCTAAACCTGGAACAGTGGGACACACACAAACATGCTGAACTTCTGAGTCACAGGAACACTGGAAATGCTCCTATTTGCTTCAGCAAAGTCAGCCTCAAAAAAATGCTGGATAAAATCTGATTGCAGAACAACTTCAACACATACACACACAAGAGAAGAGATTTCCTCAGTTAAAAAGTCTTTTAACAAAAGTCAAGTGTGTATGCACTCTTCTTTTAGGGGACAAAAATTCTGAAGATTTTCCCATTACAAAAACTGCAAGTATGCATTTACAACACAAAAACTTTTAGGTGCTTTTCAATACTCACTTTGCCATCGCCCTTTGGATTTAAGTAAACAACATAATGTCCACCATGGTTATCTCCACTGTGTACAAGAACTGCATGGAGAATGTAATTTGCAGGATCTTTAGGATCTGTTTTTTGCAAAAATTCATCTAGTGGCAACTGTTCAGGAAATTCAAACCTAGTTTTGGAAAGAATTAAGACAATTGTATTTGTAGTTAAGATAGACACACATTATTATGTACTACTATGGAACATTATATGAACTCTTAAAGCAAAGTATAAAAATTGAACATATTACTGTTACAATGTCATTTCTATTGAGGACATGCTGCATACAGTGGCAGAACTTATACTGTTTAAATATGGAATAAAAATAAACTTTTCCAGCAGCTCAGGAAAGTATGCCCTCAGTAACAAGGGCAAGAGCACTTCAACTGAATTAGGGCTGGTTTGGATTCACTGCATCAAGGCAAAAGCTTTAAAATCTGTTATTTTCTAGCAGACAAATGCAGCTTTCCTAGCACAGGTACCACTGGACTGGAACATTACTCTGAAATATCTCACCTTGGTGATAATGAGATAATTGCAATACACATTCAGTTTACAACCAACCATGTATCTCCTTGAGAAATTACCAGCCTCTTCTTACAGTGAGTGGGCAAATGACTCTCACTCCATCCATGGAAACAGATGGAGGGCAAGCAGGTTAACTCCTTATTCATCCTGCTTTCTCTGGTGGCAGCCTAGCCACACACTGCACAAAGAATGCTACACAAGCCATTTGAAGATGCAGTCAGCTGTTCATGCTCTAAACAAGCATTACAAATTGCCAAGCATTCAATTTGTCATTCTGAATTTCAACGTTCAACTCGTGCTCCTTTAGGGGACCTCCACTGTGTGTCACTCCACATGTTTGCCTCTCAGAGTTTAGTCAAAACCAGGATTTTGGGAAGCTATTTTTTGGTAAAATACATTCACAGGTCTAAATTCTACCAAAAAACTCAACCCACACACTAAACCAGCCAACCCACTTACCTATCATTTATCTTGATGTTTTGGTCAGTCTGAGGATCATACATAAATCTCATGAGCTGTAGGTGTAATACTGGTGGCAGTGTTAGGAACTTCACACCTTTCTCTGCCTCCTAGACATTTTAAAGGAAATATAGGGTTGAAATTGCAGGTTTTTTAGCAACTCAGAATACTTGTTTGTTGCAGACACTTTCATATGGACTTTATTATAGACTTGACAACACAATGTGCACCAGAATGGTTTAAAACTTGGCTGCAATTTGAGTATCCTAATGCTGCACCAATCTCCCATGAGCTACTCCAGTAACACAAGAATTCAAATTAAATTTAGGCCACTCATACAAACATATGTGGACATCTCACTGCATTAAGAGCAAGTTACCTGCATAAATAAAATTGGGAGAATATGGAGGCAAAAGATCATTTTTGATCAATTAAGAATTTCATGTCCATTGCATCCTGCCAACAAGGATTTGGCTATTCTGCCAAGAACAGCTAAAGAATATATAGAACATTACTGACAAAACCTGGTATGTCAAAGCTGCAGAAGTAAGCTTTAGTGAAACATTATTTATAAAGGACTTCAGCTTACTCCAGTGGGTGCAGAAAAGTGCAACTGAAGAGCTCAGAAACATGTGCACACAGATAAATGTTTAATTTCCATGAGTTCATTTGGTGTTCTTGCTGAGAGTACAAGCATGAGCTCTCCTAAGTTACTTCTAGAGCTATGCTGCATTTTCACTTGACACAGGGAAGAACAGACTACTCATGGAGGAACAACTCAGTCTTGAGATTGGTGGAAAAGTGAGCAATTCTAGAACTGGAAGACTTGGACCTATAAAACTCACTACAAATTGAATTGCTATAAAATCTGAGCTCCATTTTAAGAAATAAGAGGAGATATATAAAAACTTGTCTAAGAAGAAACATCATCAAAATCAGTTGATAAAATCTAGAATGGGTTTTGCAACATTGTTATTTTATCAAGGATAAAGAAATAATATTTAAAACCGGGTTGAAAAAAAAAAATAGAATACCTGCAAGCCATGTTCCCCTGCATCATATTTGTTATCACCATCCAACTGCTCCACTGCAACGTAGTCAATGAAGGACTCAAAAACTGAATGGAAAAAGATTGGGGAATTGTACAGAAAGAGGAAAAAATGTAAGTTTATTCTAGCCTGCAATGTATTAATCAAATGAAGTATTAGGACAGAGGAGTTTGTGTTTGAATATTTCTGTCCTTACTTTAAGTCAAGTTTTCAGTTACTTAAGAATGTCAAGAAATGCACCATATTGCAGAGGCATATCCAAGAGTACCAGCAGATTTTAAAATCACACAGTTACAGCTGTCTGCCACAGCTCCTCACTTCTGTTAAGCATCAAGCCAGATGCCTCTGTTTGCTGGACTGTACACATCCTCTCCTGTGCCTTGGACCCCAAGTGCTCAGTAAAGAGATGATAAGGGACCACTGCTGTACTCTTCTGAGCAGTTCATCCTTTTTTTATTTCTTATTACTATAGCCAGGTCTAAATAAAAATCTATTTCATTCAAGTTCATCTTTATATATAAATTATAACTACTGTGAGAATACCACTGTGACCACCATGGCACAGTTTTATGACCCCATAAAACCACTTAAGTTCTAGAGTTTTATGAAAAGATACCAGTGAGAGAACTAGGGAGGAAGGATCAGGGAAAGGAAATGGAATGCAGGCAAAAACATTCTATGCATTGAAAATGTTTTCAATAAGGCATCATAAAGCACATATTTCCAATCACTGTGCACCAATAAATGCATTTGAAAACATCAGGCACTGAAGTTGTCCAACATGTTGAAGTACTGGATTAGGCATATCACAGTGTATCACTTACTATTTTTCTTTCCCTTTATACTTAGCTGGATGTCATAATAATCTTCTATTCGTTCAGATCGATAGTCTACGTGCTTGCATTGGATATAAGACTGGAAACAAAACCAAAACAACACAGAAGTTCAATTTTCTAGAAGTAACAAGAGCTAATCTATATTATTTTTGAGAAGGTATAAGATACATACCACCATCTTCCCTCTGAACAATTTAGGGATAGTGCCTTCTACACACGTGCCTTTCATTTTATTTTCCACATTATCAAGCAGCTGAAAGAAAAATCAGTTTTTACACAAGATAAACTTGCAGTTTTTAATTTTATTCATCATACACACATGATTACTTAACTGATTAGAGGCTAAGTCATTTGGACAAAAATTAAATGTCAGTCTATTTGCACAGGCATCTCCTTTCTAGTCCTTTAAATCCTCCTCTTCCCCCTAAACTGAGGGCTACTCCAACTACTCCATTCCTTTGAGTCTGGACAGCTCCCCAGACGTAACAGTGCACTTCATCTTCAAAAGTGCATTTCTCTCCATGGCTATAAATGTTCTACTAGCACACATTTCAGCAACTTTCAAGCTTTTCTACTCTTTACAAATTCCTCACTCACAAAAGGCCACAAGCAATCCCATTCTTAAAGAGAAACCAAGGCAAAAACTCTGCCTTTGAGACCAAATTTAAATTAATCAGGGCATTACTACTATGATCATTCCTAAACTATATTATATATATATATATATACACATACAGAATATCATGAGAAATTTATACATCACAGATCAGCAAGAAATAGTATAAACATACCACTCGACACAATTCCTGGACATCATGTTGCATGAAGCTGTCTAAAGTTTCCCACCTTTGTAAGGCAAATAAATAAAAGATTACTAACTAGGAAAGAAACACCTCAAAAGACATTTTTTGATTTCTTTGCAGATCAAGAATGCAATACACAACAAGATGACTGAGATTTAGGACTGGCTGATGCAGAGGTTCTTTAGCTGGGTAGGAAGAAGGGGCAGTGACCTTGTGGGACATTTTGGCAGCTGTTCTGTGCCCAGCCCCCTGCTCCTGTGTGGGGCTGGGGCAGGGATTGCAAAGGCACCCAGAGCCAGCTGTGGAGGGCACAGCCAGGCTGTTCCTCTTCCAGTCTACAGCCCACTCTCAGCTCATGCCAAAAAACCTCTTAAATAAAGGCTTGGGAGCAATTCAATGCCATCAGTTTCCACTGCAGGTTTCCAGCTGCCTCTCTTGCAAGGGCCCTTCAGGTGCAGTTAAGCCGTGTTCAGGGATTACTTCCCTGAACAGATTACGTGTTCAGGGAGCACAGGAAAGGAAGCAAATGGATTTATAGCAAAGACTGGCTCCTTTGTGCTCATCTACACAGTTAGTCCTGGGCATGCAGTAACTCCAAGGAGGCATTCAGCTCTCTGGACTGTCCATTGCAAATACATGGTGTGAAAGCAGGGGTGAAGGCAGCCGGACCTAAATGCCTCATAGCCCCAGCATGGCACACTGCAACAAGGGTGTTCAGCTCTCCTGCCTCCAGTAAAACAAGCATAAAGTGTTTCTAGCTCCAGAATTAAACACACCTGTGAGAACTGCAACTTCAACTCAAGAAAGCTTTTTAAGTTCTAGGTCTCTGACAGTATTTTTTGCAGACTGTATGAAATAAACTCTATTGACTGTAGGCTCCAGCTTCAGTGTGATGTTCTGCCCTGGCCCTGGAGCCAGCAGCAGGGTGATCAGGAGCAGCACTGACTTTATCCTCCCTCCCACTCTCTTCTCAGTGACTCACCCCCACTGTCACACGGCAGCAAACTAATCTCCAAAGTGTGCCAACAACTGTGTGGGGTCCACACTTAAACAAGCTGAATCAAGTGACCTGTCAGATAATTAAGAATAGAAAATAATGCCCTGACTCTCCAGGCTTTAAACATTAGCCAGCTCATAGGACAAACCAAAGAAAAAGGTCACACACTAAAATTAGGATAAAGAAGGGCTCCTTCAGACATGGCATCATTTTCTACTTGAAGAAGTCAAACCTAGAAATTCCTAACATTCAATAAAAAGTAATACCCTAACGAGCACCTAGGGCTCACAAGGCTAAAAACCTCTCTCTGATTCAATGATGAGGGAAGGGGGAAACCTAAATCTTCAAACACATTCTAAAATTATTTCCCAAGGACCAAAGCAGGCATGAACACATTTTTAAAACCCTGCTGTTGGATATGAAATTAAGCATCTGCAACACCCTTGGGAAAGGCCTCTTTAAGCTACTGAATACAACACAGTTGGGATCTTAACTCAAGATGAAATATCTGCTCTATCAACAAGTCCTGTCCTGCTCTATCAACAAGTCTATCAACAGGGCAGCAGGAACACTGATATAAAGCAAATATACAGTGTGCTACTAGGAAGAGGGTATAGCCAGACAAACAGATAACACTGAGGCTACCAATTTCCTTTCAAGATTCCCCTAAAGGGGAAGAGTCAAGGTTGCAAAGACACAAGGTTAAAGGGAGTGTTTTTAGGACAGAGCATAACTATAGGCTGCAGCAGCAGATGCAGGATGAGCATGAGAAAACTGTATGAAAAAGATGACACAAAAAGTGTTTTGAAATAAAACAGTGCTTGTCAATATTACTACAAGACTATCCTATAAATACAGTGAGACAAAGTAATACAAAAGGAAGTATTTTAGAATGGATTTTAAGAAAATCCTACTCCAGACTTACAAGACATGCAAAAAGAAGACTTGTAAAGGTTATACTAATGATGATGTTTCTGTCCTAACTTGTGTCTTCGACGCGTTGTAGGAAAATATTACAGCAGCCATCGATGTTCAACAACATGGACATGCAAATTATTGCTATTGCACTAAATCTAAAGCAGATTCCATTTTTGAAGGACATTAACAATACATGAATTGCAATGTTTCAATGACTATTTTGTTCTGAATTTTACTTAAGTCAAATGCATCACACAATGCTTAGCTAAATTATAACCCTGCTTTTAACAGCTCTGTTTCTGTACCATTCCCCTTCCCAAAAAATCTGAGTTTTGCACTAGCTGTCTTTAGTACTGGCTACAAATAAAAACCTATGCAAGTTGACTACAGAAATTTAACCATTAACACCATGTTATATTAACATTTCTCTGCACCCCTCTAAAAGTAACCTTATTGAAATAGAATTGTTTAGAAGAAAAGCTTTATGAAGCCTGAGTCAAATAAACAGTCCAAGTTTCTGAAACTTACCCAAATGACTTTGTTAACTTCTTAGTTCCAACTGGTTTGTCACTATGTTGCAGCTCATAAAACACTCTTTGCAATGCTAAAGGAACACTTTTGGATGAATCATCTCCTTCTGTGGGCATCATGTACACAGCCTGAAAAAGCATTTAGTTCAATTAGTATCAGAAAAGTTTATTGCTCATCCTGTTTAATGCATTCTTTCCCCTTCAGTGATTTCCTTCATAGAACTCAATTTAATCAACACTTCAAAAAAGTCTGAAAAAAATCTTGTACTGTAGTGTAAAAATGTTAATTGTCTGCAACAACTCGTCTTACAGTACAGTGGTTATAAAGATGTGAACAACAGATTCCATTCATGGTTATTTTATTTAAATAGTTCCCTTATGCCAGCCTAGAACAGTAAATGCACTAAAACATTTAACACCTTCAAATCCCTTCTCATGCTCAGTATGTCTGTGCAATCATCACAGTAGGACCAGATATGCCAGTCAATACCACAGACTTTCAAAAATAACTGCTTTTGTGGAAAAGCAACCACATGAAAACATAAAGGGCAACAAGTGAACGAAAACAGAAATGGTCCACATGGAGAAAGATGTCAGAGGAAGCTCTGAGAGTCCCCAATTCATTCATTCCTACTTAACGTCATCACTGTCCAGCAAATAAACAGCTTAACAATTCAATTCACTGATTATACTGATCTGGGAAGGATTTGGAACAAAGAAATTACACAAATAGACCAAACAGGGATTAGGAGAGTTCAATAGTCACTGAAATGAGATTTACTTTTTAAAAAGTGTACATCAATACATCTAGGGGAAAGGAAGAGCAAACAAAAGGGAGATGTTAATTTAAAAAGTGTAAATATAAAAAGAAACAGACAACCTTGGAAGGAGATTAGGCAACAAATGAAACTAAAAAAGACTCTAATATTAAGTAGCATGAGAAAAATAACCTGTTAAAATGGAAAAATTGCCATCTGAATTTTTGCCTGTGAAACAAGAGGGAATGATCCATTTCTGAGAGTGAAGTGCTGAACTGGACCTCAGTGTCTGGGCATTAGCCAGAATTCCAGAGGTGTGCAGCACATCTGGCTTAGGCCAGACTCCAATTCCCTGCATGCAGAGCAAGGGCAGCAGTGCAGCTGGGAACTGTTGGGCAAACCCAGTCCCTGCTGCAGGGCAGCTCAGAACACAGCGATGGGAACCAGATGGGACAGGCACCAGACAGAGACAACACTGACACAAAAACAATACAAGGGTGGGGCTGAAGACAAAAGAAAGAAAAACAACGAAAGAAGTGCCTAAAGTGTTGACAGGTCAGTTTTCTATTCCAATTCTGAGGATCTACTACATTTTCCAGAAGTACAGCAACAGAAATACTACAAAGAATAGAGAGTATCTCAGAATAGCTACAGTAAGATGAAATAAGATAAACAATTTCATTAAGAAAGCAAATTCCTGATATTCTGACAGAAAAACAATGGTTAATTATGCAATTGTAAACTAATACAATAATTCACATGACTGTATTGTTAAATTTTTTCATTTTCAGAAGTTACCAGTTAATAGAGATGACCTAAAACAAAATATGAACACAAGTATCTTCCAAATTTTTTTTCCTCAGTTGCACACCACACTAGTAGTAGTACTAGTTAGTAGTGCTTACACATATAAAAAGGAAACATTAATAAAAATATGATGAAATTTATCATCAACTTTTTTCTGAAGGACAGTCAACAGAAGTCTTTCTTAGGATAATTTTAAGAACACTAGCCCAACCTCATCCTAATGACAATAAAAAAGTCTTCTTTTGCTGTACTTTGAGATTTGCTTAAACAGTTTTATAAATTGAAGAAAACTGTATCTTCAATTTTATCACTGGCAACAGATTTTAACTGTTGAAAGTCAATAAACCTTCAACTTTTTTAGTGTGTTAAGCACTGCTTCAAGAGTTTATAGTGATGCAGTATGGAAGAGAACCCTGTAGGTTCTGATCTCTGTTTCTGACAAGTTCAGATGGGATCCAGTTGCTCAGGATCAGATCCAATTAAGTTCTGAGCATCTCCAGGAATTGAGATCCCACCACCTCTCCATACATCCTAATGTGAAGCTGGATCATACTGATTATGAAAATTTCCTTCCTAAGATCAGAACATTCAATTTCACAACAATTCAAACAAGCTAATAAAGTAAATAATTTCCAATTGCTTTATTTTTATCATTCAAATGCAGCATCTCAGTTAACCAGGTCAATCTGGGCAAACTCAAATTCTAGTATCACTAGCTAGATAGTGACAGCTAGATCACCTTTGATTTCACAAGCAGAAGTAATTTCTTGCTCTAAAGTATCAACACTAGAACAAGTCAGCACCTTGAAGAATCAGCTTTAAATCTCTTCCTGTACCTGGTTTATGAATCTTTTTAAGAGTGGGTGTCACTAGCTAAAGGTAGAAACAGAAGTAGTTGAACAACCAAGTCTCAGATCTTCCAAAACTCTATCATCAGCTCCTACTAACTTTTTTGAACATCTTATAAATGCTTTTTTTAAAACACAAATATATAGATACTTGCTATGTTTAAACAAATAGAAACAAGGCGTGAAAATCAAGTCATGAAAAAATGCAAATATAGTCAGTGCTGATACATTCAAAAAATAAATACTAAAATGCTAAACCTACAGAGGACTAAAAATCAGCCTTGTGATTGACTCTTCCATCAAAAATGCATAAAATGGAGTTCAGAATATCTTGATAATTAATCAAAATCGAATCCTTTGACTTTAGTTCCTATTTTTTAAAATGTTTTTCTCATATACCATCTGGACAATTAATTCCCTTCCTATATTTCTCAAGTAATAGTCAAATAATAATTTACAATTTACTTATAATTACTACATTCCAGCTGTCATTGAATAAAAACACCAGTTTTATTTCTTTGGAAATTCTGCATGTGCTATGACAAAGCAGACATTTGACACAGCCTTTCTTGGCTCTACATTCTGTTTGTGTATTTAGGTAATATTGGAGCTCATTTCTCTTAAGTGTTTCTCCACACTAACACTTGTTAAATATTATCCTCTTCAAACCTTTATTTTTTTGGCTTAGCTTCCAAAATTCTGAAAGCCTGACCTCAAGGTAAAGGAGTGAGGCATTCAGATCCATGTAAAAAAGCAGTGTTTCTTATTTAACACCTGAGAAGTTCCCTCAGGAAATGAACACAAAAGAGAGATAAGGGACATGTATAGGCATATTGACAGATATGAAAAAAAATTCAGATATTTATATAACAATAGAATGGTACAGGTAAATTTGAGCACATTGCTTAAAGGCAGGTATTACTTAAAGAAGGGAAATAAATACTGTACATGAAATTCCAAGGTTAGGTAAAATATATTGGTTAACTTGAGGAGAGCTAGATCAGGGAGATATGGAGCAGTATTAATTATTTTAATATTTATATAAGCATTCCATAATGTTCTCATGAGTTGTAGAGACTTTTGCAAGGGAACCATCAAAAAGTTTCCAAATGGACTGAATGCAGCCACAAGCACTGATGGGCTGCAGGCACTAAGGACACTGCTGGGACAACTCTGGTAACAGAGCCCAGGTCAAAGCTGGACCCCACTGGGATGTCACCACTGCCCCTTGCCTACTGGACTGAAGTTAAGCACATATTTATCAGCCACAAACAAATAACAATATGACCTAACATCAAAGTTCCCTTCTTTATTCCCTACCACTGAAGCCACCTCTTGTTGCTTAAAAGGGAGGTCTCGTTTCAAACACCCCAGAACTCCCATCTGTTATCTGGAAGCAGAGAAGAAAGGACCTCTCCATCAATCCTCACCCACGCTTCCCCAGGGCCTGACTTTCCATAGGTACGTGCCTGCCTTTGCTATTGTTCATTGCTTCCCCAGCTCTGCTCCTGACAGCAGCTTCTCTTGTGAACAAAGCTCTAAGTAACAGCAACAGAAATCATTATTTCTTCCAAGGAAGGAAGATTCATTGAAATTATGGAAATGGTGAAAAGCAAACCAAGGATACTGCACGTTGTGTTTTGCTTTACTTTGGTTAAAGAGGCACAAGTTCAGGCAAAGTGAAAACAAAAATGTAAAAAATACTTTTTTCAGACAACAACTGATTCTTCCTTATCTGTACCAATGGCAAATGAGTGCTAAAGCTTTCTAAAACTACCACTGTCATCTGTTCTGTTTGGAGGGGCTCTGGAAGCTTGAGGAATGAGCAAGGATTTGAACATGTCCAGGAACACTTCCATAAAGAAAGCTGCAGCTACCAACTCCATGAAGTTTTCTCATGTAGTCACTAGCCAGATATTAAGAGATGCCAAAAGTTGCTTTTATTTTGGGGCTGGGGAAGAAGTGCATGGGAATGCCTGGTAAGATTATTTCAGTTGAAACCAACCTGTAGTACAAAAATAATTTCTTCTTCACTACTTCATGGTACATATTGATTTAGTGACTACAAGGCAGTCTTGAACAAACTACTCAACTGCATTAGATGGAGCTATTACAAAAACACTTTTTCCTCTCAAGAGAAAAGTGAAGTTGTCCAAGAAAAGTAAAATGCACAAACATTGAGTGCTGAGCAAAAAGAACAGGCATTATGAGTGATAAACTGAATGAGTAAATTATACCTCCTGCAAAAAAGGAACAGGTGCTTCACATGAAACAAGTCAAGTATTTATCTGCTGTCCATGGCATTAGGAATATCTCAGTTACATTCTATTGGAGTTTGAGGTGTTACTTTTTTTGCAGCACTTCAGAGTAAACAGCACATTGCAAAGAGAAAAAAGAAATGCCAACTGGGACACTTACAGGCCATGGGGATATAAATAGTAAGATGGTGGGAAATTAAAGACAGTGGAAAGCAGGTACATTAAAAAGGGAAAAGAAAGACTAACTGAACTGCAATAACTAGTCTACATAAGAGAAAGCTCCAGTTAGAACAGTTCATTTTCACTAGGAGACAGACACTAAGTGCAGAAATGCACAGAAGGGTGAATTAGGATCAATAGGAAACACCAATACACTGAATAGTGCCAAATTGGTTTTTTCTCCAAGTACACCCCCTTTAAATAGCCACCTCCAACATCAAGCCATGACTTCTATTTTTACCCTTACCAGTAAGGGTACTGCATCATTTTAAAATTATACATTATCTAGTATGTTTTATCCTGGCTTTAGATGAGATACTTATTAAAAAGGTATTTAAAGAATATCTTTTTCTTTCCAGCAAAGAAAAAGCATCTACATTAACAAGAAATACTACTAAAGTAAATATAAAATTACATTGTTTAAACTACTGAAAACACAATGCTTTCCGTTACTACAAGGGTGGCAACCATAATAACAAAAAATTCTGCTGCATAATAGGAATTTCAAGATGGAGCAAATGTGTATCTTTGTGCATTATGGGCCGAGAAGCCATAATTCCCTGTTTTAACTATTTCAGAAAAGAGAAATTGCTTCCATCTTTTATCTGCAAGATTAAATTGCTTCCCCCGCCCCCAGCAATTCCTAACAATATTAACATATAAAACAGTCAAAGAAACACCCCCTAAGCTCAGGTCTTCTCCAGGTGCTCTGCCTGCTTCCACAGAAGACAAAAGCTTCTGTTCCACAAACTACAAAAGGCAGCTTCCTGTACTCTGCCTGCAGTAAGACATGTATCACCATGTAAGTCACAACTCCTCTGAAAGGATAAAGGAGGCAAAAGGATTACACAGGACTGTTTTGAAGCATTTATAAATGCTAATTAAAACAGCCAATGTTATAATCTCGTGTTCTTTCATGTATTACTTACCTTTCGTAGCTGATTTGTGAAAAATAAAGTCTGTAACAAGCTGTTCATGTAACAAGTTGCTCCCTGGTTCTTTAAGCCAACATATCCTGTGTGCTTCTTTGAATCCCACCTAGAAAACAGTTTGTGGTTAAAAACAAGGAAGTTCTGTATTCCAGCTATAAAGAGTGTTTGTTCTAGGGCAGTGCTGCTGGTAGGTATCAGCTACTCTCCACTGCTACTGAAGGTTCAAACAAACTACACTTCACTGCTGCCTGCCAGTAACAACAGTCTTTGCAATTAGATGCTTAGTGATTCTATTACTTTTTTTAAAAAATATGTTCTATATGGCAGAAAAACGATGTCCTGTGAGAGTGTCCTGAAGCTCAGAGCTGTACTTTTGAGTCTGCACCTCTGTACAACCCCAGTGTTTACAAGTGCCATGAAGGAGAACAACTGAGATGAAGCAGTTTTACAACAACTGTAAACCAAGACAAGTTCAACAGCAGAGCCACTCAGCTGCACCTGAAACCCCATCAGCTCCCACACCACCAATGCTCAGGCCAGACCTGCAGAGGTGTTAAATCACAAACCAACTCACACAGAAGCTGAGGCTCCACAACATTTTGCTGATTGATACAAACAGAAATTTAAGCTATCCAAAACTCTATGTGAATATGAAAATATTGCCATGTGAGAATTCATCAACTAGCAGTGACAAAGTAAGAATGTCTGATGGGAGCTACAAATGGCAGTAACACAGAATACTTGAATGATTCCAAACAACATAAAAACACTAGAATTAAGAATTCTAAATATTGCTTTGTTTTTAATCAAAGATACTTACGCTACTCCGTGTGGAGCATCTGCTTGAACATAGACTTCAAAAGTAACTTTGTCCTCTTCTATAAAGCCTTTTTCAGGATCAGTAACTTCCTGTAAAACACAAATGACACAGGAACATGAGAAGTGGAATATGCAACAGGACTGCAGTGAAACATCCATTTAGACATCACTTTCTGATTTCTAAGCCTGAGCTATCAGTAGTAATAAACTGAAGAAGAAAAACTGAAGAACACCAAAGCAATTGTTTTTCAGCTCACTACATTTAAATTTGTTTTTAGTGTCTCAATGCAGGAAACTTGTTCCTGCCTTTTAAGATTTTGCAGTAGTTTTTCAGTTTTCAGTGATGTAAGAGTTGGTAATCGAATGTTCTGCTGCTTCTGGACAATATTCCAAAACCCTTACAAATGCTTAAAAAACTGTCACAAGTCAAGAGAAACCTTAGTAGTATTATTAGGGCACTATATATACATGTACATATACACGAAGAACATAAGGAAACGCAAGCAAATTTATGTTGCTTCAGAATGCCATTGACTATCACACCGTGATAACAAAACACAAGCATTCAGGCAGAAAATAAAAATAAGAGAATATTTAAATTACAACATAAGTAAAAGCACTCTACAAAAATCAAATTAATAGAGTAAGAAATTGAGAAGAAATCTACAACAATGATGAAAAAAATAAAGGTTTGGGGGAAAAAGCCCTTTGCTAACAGCATCTCAGTATGCAGGAGTACAAGTACAAAACTGCTCCTATCTAGCAATAGATTAATACATGTCCATTACTTACACTCCAGGCCATGAAGTTAGAAAAGCCCCAGTCATTCTCCTTATGAAAGAACAAGTGACTAATACGACGACTGAATGATTTTTCATCATCCTTGTAGTTTATTATCTTGAGAACTGCTTGTGCATGACAGGACCATGACCTATAAATACAGAAGAAACACTTGAAAATCTTTCAAAACCAAGCTTTTTATAGTCGTTACATAATATTTTTTTTTTGTTAGGGGTTTTTGGTACATTACTTTTACACACTGGATTTTTTTCCTTATTAGATGTTAATTGTTATTGAGGGCATGAACCTCTGGGGCTTTCTGAATCCACATTATGAAGCTGGAATAGAGATTTTCTTATGGCAGCAGTGTTGACAAGGAAGTGCATCAGTGACTTGTAGGTTGGTTTAAGAAGCTGACAGCTCTCCCAGGTGGGTTAGTTCTGACCTGCCTCTCTGCACATGGATGGGCCAGCTCCAAGTGCACCTGCTGCCTATGGAGTGGGAGGTCTAAGCCTTTGGTAAGGAATGGATGAGGAGCTTCTACCCTCCCTTCCACAAGAAAAACTCCCCAACATGAATTGTCTCAGCAGCACTTCTTCATGACCACTGCTGTTCAAAACCCCCCTACTTGTGCAAGGCAATCATTCTGGACACAGCTCACACAAGGTCCTGTCACTGCCTCAGGCAGTGGTACTGCTTGCTTAGCTCCACCACTTGGGACTTCTGAAGATCACATTATCCTTTTCCTGTAAATACTTGAATCACACGTCCTGTGACTTGTTAACACACTTACAACTTTTTTTCTTTACATTCTGCCCTGAGCACTTACCTCTAAATTACAAAAATGATCAAGAATGCAACTTATTATTCAGAGTAAACAAGTTTTGTGAGATTCAGTGCCAGAATGGAGTTACCCTATTGATTATTTACCAAAGCAGTCAAAGGTAGTCAATGTTGATTTGCATGCAGGACTCCAAGAACACACATGTGCTCAGATCTTGCTGGATAAGTGAACTCCACCTAAGGCAAGAACTCATGCCCTGCTCTGCCTGCACTGGTGGCAGTTACTTGTTCACACGCTTCATAGGACAGCATTTATAGCTTGGCATGGTTAGAGAACCTCCACTTTCACTTGAAAAAAACCCAGAATTTTTTCCATGCCAAGAAAACTGTCAGTCAAGGACTTCTCCTTCAGAAAGCATATATCTAAATTCTACCACAAACTTCTACTCACATGAGCTGATTTTAGCTCATCCTAAAGAAGGGATTATTCTTATGCTTTGAGATTTAGAAAGGTGAGGGGTAAAGGGCACTCAAACCCTTGCAAGAATTATCTCCTCTTGCAGAAAGCGAGGTGCAGGTTTTTTTGTAAATGTTTGTATTTCTTGCAATAGATTAACCAGTATCAAGTGAGGACTTGTGCAATAATTAAAAGGGTCTTACGTGGAATCAGATTCAGCATTGCACTGAAGGAAGAATCCTACGCTTTTTTGGTGTGGTCTGTCCGGGTAGAGTCGTGGCATTACCATGATCTTCCATGGCAAATTCCGAACGAAGCAGGGAGGGCTGAGCACTGACTCACTCAACCTGTTGAAGCGTTCCACTGTAAACTGAAATGTTGCTTCTGATCGCCAACTTGTATCTGTAACACACACACACCATTTATTTGAAACACTTCGTCCTCTTCACTCCAAAATGACCAACATCATTAAATGTGAGAATTTTTCATGTAGTGGGATATGGGAAGCAGCAAAAGCATCCCCATCCCAGAGGGACAGTGGACTACTTAATTAATGAGGTTTCAATTTTTTCATTTTGAAAAGCACTGCAATGCCATTCAGGCAAACATGGCATTGCAAGACACATTCCATTTGTACACTATTGCCTTAAATGCTTCCTTAGCAGTAGGATTTGTTACCACTCCAGTTTCTTCTAAAGCAGCAGGTGCAGTAAGACAGAGACATCAAATTCTCTACAGCTAAATCACAGCCCACTCTAACTCTTCTTGTTGTGCAGCGTCTCCATAGCCCAGTTTAAGTCATTTTGCTGCATGAACCCATACACACAAAGGAATTTCACAATCTGTTCAAATGCCCTGTTGATATCATGTCACCATTTAGTTGGCTTTGGCTTGCAATAGTATATTTTAAAACAGATGAATGCCATAGGTTGACTATTCCATTTTTGTAAAATTGTATCAGTCTGCTGAAAATCAGCTCAAGAGTAGGGTCCTGTTTTCTTTGCAAAGACTTTAGCGATTTTTAGTGGTCTAGCACAAAATTAAATGAGACTATTTTCTTTCAAAGAGCTTATTTTGACACACACAATTAAAGTAATTTTGCCTTCTTCCCACATACCCAATTCTTCACCTACCACAATCTGTTCTGCTTCTGTAGTACACAGCTATAACAGGGTGCTGGAGACTGTGATAGCTTCAGCAAGGCCAGGCTCTCTTTACTGTGACACACCTCATATTGCACGCAGGGAGGAAACCTGCAATGTATCCCAACAACTCTACAGGCCAGGGATGAACAAGACACTCCCCTCCTTCTCCATGGCTCCAGCCTGACTGTGTAACACGGAATCCTCCTGGCTGTGAGGAGGCTGGACTAGCACACAGGGCAGCCAGCAGCAGCCATGGTCACCCTGCTGTTCTCACAGCACCCACGGGGGATGCACAACTGAAGGTGTGTCACACATGCAGTGACACTCAAAATCAAAGAGCACTGAGGGGCAACACCATGGAGACAGAAATCAGATTGTGAAATTGTGACAAGGCACACAGAAATGTGTTCCTTCCATACACAGACAGCAGTCATTTACTCGGCTTGGCACAGCACCAGAGATAGCGCTGAATCATTTTACCAAAACACAGGTGAGTCCTGATTGCTACCTTACTTAAAAAATGGAACACTCTTGATTACAACATGCAACAGGGTAAAGATTATACACTTCATACAGAAAATTACCAAGCTTTATCCACAACTGCCAGGGAGCTACGACAGATTTCATTCTTCTCCCTTGTGAAGCAGTTTTCAGGCAGCTGTCCTACTCCTGAACTGCAACACAGAGGATTTTTTTGTGTATGGCATGACAGCCCTAAGCATTCCAATTGTCTTTTGAAAGTACCACAGCCCAAACCTGCTTCCTGTCCCCTCTACTCCTGCAAAGACCCTACTGACCTGTGCTCTCAGCTTCCTCAATAATATAAGAGTTCAAAGGATTACTTTTCCCTTTTTCCCTGCCTGGAAGTGTAGCTAACTAGAAGTCTATCACCTACTTTAAAAAATGTTCTCTTCCCAGTTTCACTACTCACTGCCCATTTACAGAGTGAAGAGCTGATCTTATACACCCAAGAACCTGCCAGGCTGCAGACAGAGGAGCTCTAACTTGATTTGCAGTCAGGATAAAACAAATCTGTAACACACTTAACAATTTTAAATCAGTCTGCATCGCGTGTATCTCAAACCAACTTGAGGCCACCTCCCTACTCACAATCATGATGTCAGTGCTTCTGGGCTCAGTCTGAGCTTCCGAAAAAGGAGCCAATTTTGCTTTCTGCCTCCTTTGATGCAGCTTTCAGAGCACTTCAGCACAAGGATGCAGCAGTGCTGCTACAGTGTCAGCTAAAAAATGCAGCCCACGCAGCATCTGCAGATGCTTCAGAGTAAGTTTGCCTGTATTTCTTGATTTCTTTTCAGGAAAGCCTGTGCATGAGAGCTCACCAGGGAATGGGAACTCTTCTCTGTAAAATATATGAGCAAGCTCTACTAACTGCTCCATAAAAATGCAGCCTTGTAACACAGGTCAACCCTAAAATAGAAGTTTCTTTAAAAATAACAACCTTCCTTTCTTTCCAGCAAGCCCATTTTTCCTTAGAAAGTACAATAGATTGAAGGATTAATTTTATTAGAAAAAGAAGTTTACATAGCAAATGTGACAATTATTTTGAGTACATCAATAAATTAAGCAATTTTTTTTGCCATCATGAACATGTCCTCCAGATGCCAGTTAAAGACTGCAACTGGCAGCAGGAGAATTTAGTAGTAACTGGCAAGTGAGACTTTTCTAAATCCCAAAACTACAAATTGAACACAAGGTAAAAAGGACTGACAATACTGAGAAATTACATGCAATGGACTGTCTTTGCTACGTGGAAAACATTTTTTCATTGATGTGATGAATGCCACATTCAGCATCTTCACAGAAGAAAGATTCTTCAAATCAGAGATCCAAATACTGAATATGATCCATTTTAAGGCTGAAACACATATTTAAATGTTGATGCTTTTGGGAAAAGCAGATTTCTTTATTCTCTTAGTAAATGTTGCTACCTTGAAAGTGCACTGGAGTTATTAAAATATTCTGAACCTGAATTATTAATGAAGAAACTGGCTGAATATTCTATGAATATTTTAATAATGATCCAAATACAGCATGCAATACCAGCATATGGCTAAGACTGATGCTTCTGAAAGGCTTCTTGTCTTTGCAATTCTTCATAGAAATGAGACTTCAGGAGGTAATAGCAAAGCTGTGAGTTTATGTTCAGCTAGGGACCTTCTGTTTGAACTTTAACTTCTAACAGAATTTATTCTATGTGTTGCTTTGAATACTGATGCACTTGCAAACAAGTTTTGATCAGAGCCTTGTTTTTATTATTTTTCACTTTATTTGCAGAGCCTGCTATTCCAGCTTTTAAAGTCTGGTTCATTTAAGTCATTCTCCATACAAAGCACAGCACAGTCCTTCAGCTGGTTCTTTTTAATTGCTAAGACTTCACACAGAGCAGCAACAGGTACTGGTCACAGCACTTGAGAGAACACAGCCTTATCTGAAAGTCCTGCTGGTGGTGCACTGCTGCTCCTGTTCCCTGTGCCTCACAATGCCTGCAGCCTGTTGCCTAGCAAAGGGGATGAGAGCTGCACTTTTTTTTTCCCCCAATCTTATCAGTCATTTCTTTATATGCGAAGCTGGAAGAACAAAATCACCTCAAAAGTTTCTTGAATTCAGAAAATCACCAGAAAGCTGATTTCTATGATCCAGTTGGAAGCATCATCCTTTCATCCTACTGTTCACCTCTCTCACAGGAACCATTAAACTCATTAATTTCGCTGAAAAGGTATCTGAATTCTCCTCATGCATTCTGTATCAGCTCAGATTGATGCCCCTTGCTATGAGTAACAGCAAAGAAAAACTGCATGTTTATCAGAGAAGCCCATATCTCCCATTTTCCCTGTCTTTGGAATCTCTGAGCTGTCCATTACCCATGCATATCATGCTGCAAACCAGGTTAGCAAGAGCACAAACAGTGAGAGAGCAATTGCACTGATGTGTAAATAATGCAACAGCAAGCAACTAATCTGATTTACAGGACTTGGAAAAGAGGCACCATCCTCTTAGTGATGCCAGTCTTCAGGAATGTTTTTGCAACTCTAACATTTTGCAATAACACTCTTTTCTATCTGTGTCAATGCACAGCTAGACACTCCTTATTCAAATATGATAATGAGGAACTATTAAGAGTATTGCTTAATAATCACACTTAAACCCTGAAGGATGTCCCACTGCAGAGTGGGCCCAAGCCCCTGACCACATATAAAGTCCATAAAAGCATGAGAAGCTTTCACAAGCCTTCTGTCAAATACCTTCAGACACTTCTCCCTAATGCAATATGAAGTTCTGAGAGGAGTCAAGCACCTAGGAATTGACACAAACAGGTTCACAGTAGTTTTTTGGTTAAAGGGTCAATGTTACTCTGAATGAAGAGGTGAATATCTGATATTTGCCAGCCCTTATATAGCCTGGCTTTCATCAGTTATTTCTGCAGTTTAAGTCCCTATTTTGGCTCATTTGTACAAGTATATACAGAACAACTAGTGGACAAATGATTTTCCTCCAATTCCACCAATGTGTTATGTACTGGTTGTATCAACACCAAACACTACCAGGTTTTCTACAAATAAACATCCCTACCAAGAACAGAGCTTAAACACATCAGTTCTAGCCAGCTGGTGTCAGCCCTTGTGGTCTTCTCTTGCCACCCTCTAAATACCATGGCCTGACAGATATTTAACATCCTTTACAACAGCTGTTGATAAGAACAGAATTCCCTGTTTCAGTCTCACCTATTTACTCTGAGCAATAAATCAAAACCCTCTGAATGAAATTAGGCAATCACACAAAAATTCATAGGCTAAGAAGACTGCTCTTTTCTTTCATTGCAAGATTCTGGTCACAGAAAACTTTATCTTTGCCAATGATACAAAGGTGATTCAACCATGAGATGCTTCTGTTCTGAATTTAAACCCTATTCTCTTCATGGAACATTACTAGTTTCTATCAGTATTCCATGTTCCTTGAACACATGAAAGTCAGTTTTTTGACCTTTAACCTCAAACTATGATTTTCCTGAAAAAAATCACTCAACATTTTTGCACAAATTTAACTAAATGTTTAAGCCTAGTCCTAGTCCTAAATGTACTCTCACAAGACAGCATAGAATATGGAACAAATCTCACTCATACGATGTTTCCCTTCCCCAAACTCAATTTCACTTCATTGTGCAAAACGAGCAGTCCCTGCCCGTATCCTTTCCTAAGAAAAGAAATATCATTGCACATTTTTCTCACTAAACATAACAGATTTAGAAACTTGTTATCTTTCTTTAAATATATCCTATTATAATTATTTGATCTTTTGCTACGAAGTGTACACCCTTATTTTCATTTAACGGACCAAAAAAAAAAATTTTAAAAAAATACAAGTCCTTTTTCATTAACAAGACAATAATATATATTTTTTCCTTTGCTTTTGCAAATGAAATTAGGCATCAGAACTAACAAAAGGTGTTCATCAACAGAATAGTTACCACTGACTTACCACACAAAGACAAAACCAGAGCACAGCTGCCACCTGACAAGAGAGCAGGACAGATAAGGATTCTAAACACCCTGAAGGAATTGCATAACTGATAAAATTACTATTCAGCAAAGCCCAGCTGCAGCACCT
This sequence comes from Parus major, assembly GCF_001522545.3. NCBI lineage: Eukaryota > Metazoa > Chordata > Aves > Passeriformes > Paridae > Parus > Parus major. The sequence goes on from NC_031783.1 coordinate 5,158,102, forward strand.
TTAAAGGGCTGTACCACAAAACATAACAATGGACAGTAGCACTTTCAGCAATTTTTAAATGAGTACCTAGAAAGAGTACAAGAAAAAAAATCCCAAGCCTTCAGAAGTCTAATCCTATTGTACAGCTATGTCAAAAGGATGCCTTAACAGAAAACCAGCAGCCATGACTACAGAGGGATTCATTTTTTTAATGAGCTGCAGATCACAGGAAATAGGTAAGAGATGGACCATTTTTGCCTCAAAATCATAAAACTAAAGAAGCTACACAAACCATGAGGTTATCAAATATTTACTTACCATCTTCCATGTCTTCCTCGGTGTTGTTATGTCCATCAGCCATAGCTACATTCCCATTAATGACAGGATTTTGAGTGATTCTTGGAGGATCATCTGTATCTCCAGCTAAGACCAAAAAAAGTATGTAAAAGTTAATAATAATAATAAATGAACTTTTTTGTCTCAGGCTGTGTTTATGAGATACATGAATGGTGCATGCTCATGCAGAACAGTATTTAATTAAGTTATTGCTCAACAGTTGTACAGGTATGTGTCTAATGAAAATTCCCCATATAGGTGAATCTTTATGGATGAAGAAAAAGGTCCACATTAATGTGGAAAACAGATACAAAGAACATAAACTGACTTTTAAGTTTACAAATGGCCTTACAATCAGCATCTCATAATTAAGTCTCATTAAATAAGAAATTTTTCTTTACTTTTTCTTGCATTCTTATAATGCAAGAAATTTTTACACAAGTTCAAGTTTCTAATACCAGACTTTCTAAACTAATAAGTTATGTTAAGACTTCTTCAGTGTTACTGTTTTTAAAAGGAAAAACCTGAACCTCTAATCAAATGTAATGGTAAGATTTAAACCTTACTTGTGGAAAATTGGAAAGGAAATCTTTTAGGATTAAGGAACATTTTAGATATGTTTTCCGGTTTCTAACCATCACTGCCATTAAGTTTTGCTCCAGTGGCCATTACATATGTAAATGCCACTAAACCAAGAGATATGAGACAACTTGATGAACTGAAACCCCGCTATTTCTAAGATGCATTGCTTTGATTGAACAAGCACCTTCCTGATTCCTCCAACAACTGAACAACACCTCCTTCCATTGCTTCCACACCAAAAGCCAGTGGATAATTTCAGCACAATTCCAGAAAAAATGATATATTCTTGGATAAACGAAACTGGGTTTTATCATCAAACTGTAAAACCTATAAGCCCTTGCAGTCATCTCAAGGACAAGCACTACTTAAAAAACACTATAATTTAAAGGGTCTGATGAGTTTCTCATTGCTATACAACTCATGCTATTAATTTATATATTCTACTACCCCTTAGGAGCCCCAAGGTGACAGATCTGTGTAACCAGGAGCGGTTTTATACCCAAAAGCTACACACAAGCTACGGACCGTGCGCACTGCCGGGGCTGCAGGTAAGCTGTGTCCCGGGCTGGGAAGTGCTGCCAGGGGCCCCGGGCCGATCCCAGCTGCAGCACAGCCGCCCGGCCGTGCCCTGCCCGTCAGCACCCTGGACAGAGCTGCCCTCGGCCCCGGCCCCGGTCCCGGCCCCGCGAGCGGCTCCGCGCAGTGCCGGGCACGCCGGGACGGGCCCGCGGCCCGGGCCCCGCAGCACCTGCCAACCGGCACGGACACTTGCCTTCTACCGCACCGCAGCCGAGCCTCTCCTGGGAAAAACAGACAAACACAGGAGACGACAGCACCTCCCGATCGTGTGTGCTCATCTCCCGAGTCTTTTAAAAGCCAGGCAGCTCCCACCAAAGGGAAGTTAAGCCACGGGAGAAGTGCAGCATCGGTCACCAGGTGCTTCAGAGTCCTGCCTCTCCTCAGAGCACAGCACGCTTTTGCAGCCTCATTCCAATTCACAGCACACGGGAAGATACTTTCACACCCGGCACTTCTATTCTGATTGTTTACTCTCCTAGTAAATCCGCACAAGTAGTAACCTCTGCCCTCAGCACGACAGAAACAGCTCAGGTTAGAGACTTACTCCTGGATTAGAGCTACGCTACATCACGAACTTAATGCTCACACACGGCTTTTGGGCATTTATACACACGCTGCAGCACCCACGTGCACTTTTCTGAATTCTCAGCTTTAGAAAAAAAGCAAAATCAAGTGTGACTTGAAGTTTTCTAGGAAGGTCTGCAGAAGATTGGCTGGGGTGGGGTAGAGCCTCAGGGCCCCCTCAGCAGCGATCGGCACTGGCAATGCTGCAGCAGAACAGCAAGTCAAAGATTTACTACAACAAAATTATGGGGGGTCAGGTTTGAACTCCTGCAACTTAACAGCAGGAAAAATGACAAAAATCAAGAGTGAGAAGGAAAGATCTCCAATTTCATTTCAACATCCTGCCTTCCTCCCTGCTTTTTTAACCTTTTAACAGCACGTGCTGATCTAAACAGAAAGCTTCATCTGGGTCACTGCATTCCAGAAGCATACAGCATGTTCTCAAAATGCAACAATTGTTTACACTAAACTAATACAATTTTTAAAAATTATTTTTCTTCCTAAAGTTATCATCAGTGCAACTTAGTATCTGGAAACAAACTGAAGCAAACACCTGAGGAATAGTTCTGTTCTTCACTAAAAGGATATCCAATGTTATCTTTTAACAGGGATTATAAATATTGACATCGTGTTTCATGGGGAAAGAACTGTCCTTAACTACGAAAATAAAGAGCTTTCTATGAGATACTGCTCTACATTCTCTGAAAGTATGAGGAGTTAGAGGTCACAGAAACAGCAATCAACTTAAACAGAGACAGCTTCTGAGAGATACTGTTTAGTGATAAGACAAATGAACCATGATGAATGCCCCTGCTGCTTCTTGTGACATAGATGGACACAAAGTTTGTGATACAGCTTTCAATATGGAAACCAGATAACACTAGTCAATGCTTTTGGCTACTATGAACAAAGGAAGCATTTTAGATGCTAATAAAATTCAACTAATCCTTTACACAAACAAAACACAATCCCTCTTCAACAGATGTACTAGCAGGCAGTATAACAAAATACATTTTCTACTAGGGCATTGAAAACCAGTAATTTGTGGTTGTTTTTTTCTTTTTTCTTGTCCTTAAGAGCTCAGAGGAAAGAATTGTAAAATCACACCAAGGTTTAATTAAGAAACATGTGTTCCTTTGCCTCAAGTAGAGGCAACGCCGAAGACTTACTCAAATTATACATGATGGGGTTAAGAAAGAGAAAAAATACCTGTCCACACTGGCCAGGAAAACCTTCCTACCAAACATATTACTTAACACACTGCTGTCTTTAATGCAGCTTAAACCACAGTGTGTCAACATCACTCCAGTCATGTCATCTGTCCATTCCCACATCAGAATACCCAGTTTTAATCATATCCCTGGAATAAATGTGAAATGCAGTCCATGAATCAACTGAAAGTTAACATAAACCACACCAATTAAGGAAGTATCACAACAAAATAACTTTAGGAATAGGAAATGTTTTTAACTCCTTAAATATATTATTGCAATATTAAATGAATACAACTTTCAATAGCAAAACTGTAGACCCTGCAAGACTGTTTTCTAAGCACTTATTTTCCACCTCTCCAAAATGCAACACAAACTTTTGTAGCTATTATTTTGTTACAAAAAGGAATGCAAGGCAACATGAAAAATAGTGATGACAATTTCTTCCGAAATATTTAACATCATATACCATTTTCTCTCTGTCCATGGCACTGTGTCACAAATGAAAAATACATCTTGAAGAGTTTACAGTCTTTTGAATTTGGAGGTTAAGAAACTCCCAAGAAGAGACATTTCAGATATTAGTGAGTTTGTGCACAAAAAAGAGCTCTCACTTAGTTACTGCAAGATCATGAATGCTGAAATAAGTCTAACACCGAGATATGCAACTGGAACAAAACTGGAGTGTGACGCCACAGGTTGGGAAGCTGGTGTCAGTCACCTTACGCAGACAAATTACTGGATTATAAATAAATGACTCTGCAGGTGCACACTTCTCATTGCTCATTAACTACGTCTGTCACAGAAGTGTTGAGATGAAAGCAAAATTGTTATGGCAACTGCTGCAGGGGAAAGTGGGAGAAAGAAGGAAAAAAACCCAACTAAATTCTCTGAAGCTATGAACTTGCCGGGTAATGACAGACCATACAGAAAGTATACATATGAAAAAAAATCTGCTTGTTGTGGGCTGTGAGCTCAGTATCATCATATTCAAATACACCATTAAGCAATCAGAACTAAAATAGCATCAATAGTTTTAAAATACAAACCTGCTATTCAAAAAAAAAAAAAAAAGCTGTTCTGATGGATTCAGCCTATTTAATGATATGAACTCAAGAGTCACTGTAAGATACATTGCTCTGTTGTTCTACTTTTCACAACAAATCTAAAGGAATGAATCTCTGTCATACTTCTGTCCTACTGATGAGAAAGTGGAAAAGATTTTGTCAAGTTCATGTGGCTTCTGCCATAACTGAAATGCAGTTCTGAGACAGGAGCTGTGCAGAGTGCTCTGTCCCTGAGCTGCAGGACACGTTGCTCAGCATAAACACGTGTTTGCAGTCACGTGTGGCCAAAAGCTACAGAATGACTCCACAAGCACAGCAATTCCACTACAGCACAAACTGCCTCTATTTAACAATGATGACAGTGAGCTATAGCTTTACTAAGCTTTCAGTCATGACTCACATCACAGCCATAGTCAAAGTCTGAAAGATTATCTATAATGTCTGTCATTAGCTTTTGGAGCTGGCAGCCACAGAGGAGAAACTGAAGCAGTCTCCGCAGCAGGTTATGAAACATTTGTTTCCTTTTGAGGTTAAGGAGACCACAGCGGAGGAGTAATAGTGATACTAAAAGCTTGGTTACAGTTATCACACACATCCGCCTCACACTGGAAATCACTGGGACTGAGGGCTTGCACAGTCCCTGCAGACAGCTTGCACAGCTCTCCATGCAGCAGGGCCACAGCAATCCCAAAATGAGCAGGGAGTTGCACCGAGGGCAGCATCAGCAGCCTGAAGGGAGTCAGTCATTCACTGCTGGCAGCAGCTTGAATAAATACCATGAACTTTCACATCCGGGGGGAAAGCAGAAAATAACACGATTTTCTCCTCTTCTGCTGCACTAAATGGACATTCAGAATCAAAGCCTTCATGAAAGTTTTAAAAGGGCATTTTTCTTTTTAAATACAAATACAATACTATATACAGATATGATAAAGGGGGGATGGGGGGGATTCCAGTGGATGAGTGAACCTGCAGTAAACACTAGGAGAAAGACTTACTGAGCAAAAATAATCAGGTGGCAGGAGATAAGAATAAAGTCAGAGAATGCAAATGAGCAAAGTCCATGCTGTAGCAGTCAGCCTACATCAGCATCAAGGATATCCACTGCATGCTCAACACAGTCCAGGTCTAGCTTTGCTTCTCAGTCTCAGGACTCAAAGCTGTCACAACACCCCAGGGGAGCCAAGCAGAGCCATGGTCCTCTGCACTCTCTACAGAACATCTCTTCTATTGTGGAGCAAATATATTTAAAAATTATTATTTTAAAATGTATCAGTATTTTAAATAAATTGACATCTAAAGGTTTGCTTCAATGCATAGTTTGAAATACCAGCCTGAGATAGGTAATAGCACACAAGTAAAAAAAAATAAATAAATAAATTAAGAAATCACTACTGCTAGAAATCATAATGAATAAACATTCTGTGATTTCAAGTGGTATAATAAATATCACTTCTTTAACCGCCAAATTGATCCTTCCTATTGTAGCTATTGGGCAGCATATCAAAATACATAATTGAGAAATTCCTAAAGCAAGCAGTAAATACCACACTTTCTGAAGTAGTTACTAAACTGTGGTGGTGCAAAGACAACACTAAAGAGACTCAAGCAGAAAGCAAGAATATTACTTATTGAAAGCAAACAAGAAGGTTAGAAAAATGTGAAGATGGTGAACAAATACATGCCTTGAACTGGAAGAAACAATGCCAACAGGTTACTTCACAGTTCTGGAGCCAAGACTGCCCTGACCATGCCTGTAGGGGGGCTGCAAGCATTCCTGTGGAACTGGTTTTTATGTGGCTGTAACAGCTCACAGGAAAACTTGTGGGCTCCAGCAGCTTGCTCCTCCAGAAATCTGGAAACCATTGCTCTGAATGCCAGATGAATAGAGTGGCTCCCAGGAGGGTTTAAAAAGAACAATCAAAAACCAACCAAACAAAAAACCAAATACCCAGGCCAAAAAATAAAACCAAAACAACCACACATACCAAAATTAGCCAAACAAGCTCCCAACCCCATGCTCTGAACGGAATTCACTTACAGTAGTCAATCTTGGAACTACCAGAAGCGTTCAGAGCAAAAATTTCCCCTCACCTGCTCTGAAAGAACTCAGCTTTTCCAAAGTAAGAGAAGCTGTTTGGCCTCTAATCCCTACCTGCAGTTAGAATACAAACACCACTTATTGCACAAAGGGACTCAAGAGAACAGGAATTAAATGAAGAGCATTCTACACAGTTTCATTTTTCCAAGGCAGTCCTAGGTTGCTATAATGAAAAATCTGAAGAGGAATCAAGCAATTTCTGTACTGCCTTTCAAAAGGCATCCAAAAATAAAGCAATTGACCTAAAACATTTCAAAGGTATCAAACAGTCATGGAGACTGAGATTAATTTGGCCAGAAGAATGGGAGGAGGGGAAAGGGAAGTAAACCCCCACAATCCTATGGATACAGATGTAGGTAACTGCTGTCACAGATCTTTCCATTACTTGTAAATATTATGTCATTTGTCTTAGCAGTTAAAATTCTCCAATTAGCAAAACTGGGGAAAATTTGCTTTGGTCTCATTTATTATTTTTCTTTCTTCATGGTTCATTACTTGATCCAGTGCCAAAAGGTGTATCTAGAAATGTATGTACCTTAACAAGAAATTTATGAAGGACAATGACTAAGTCTTAAGGGGAAAAAACTTCTGGAGAAGTATCAGGAGGCAGAGCCAAGCTTACAGACTAAATGAGACAGGTATTAGGGGCATAGAAAGCAAGCAGACTTCCAGCTAGGGAAACAAGGTTTAAAGGTCTTCAATCCTTTCAAAATTTGTTCTATTACATTTAGAAAGCAAGGAGAAAAGACATCTATTTACTAAAGAGCAAGTAGCCAACATTAAATCTTAGAAAAAAACAAAAACAAAACAAAACAAAACCAAAACAGTATTCTATGGAAGTCTCTTGCTCTCTAATTGTCATCTGAAACAAGTAATTATTGCATTATTGACTGGGAACTACAAATCTCCCACAGAAGGAGATGATGTTACACAAGACAGCAAATGAAGAACTGGGATGGGACAACTTCCTGGAAGCAGAATCATCTCTGCCATGCCTACAGAATATGTAGCAATGACTAGACAGACAGTAACAACATTGCAGCCACCACTTATTACACTGATCAATCATTATGCTGCTGCCCTGCATTCCCATCACTGGCTCTGCCTGGCTAAAGAGGACATTTTGACAAAGCACAGGATGGCCAGACTGGTTTCTAACTGCGCCAATGTAACCAATGAATGGGAACAAAATTGTATTACTAGATTACATGATTCTTCTATTTTTAGATAAAACAAAGCAGTTATACTCTAAGAAGCCCCTGAACACTGAACAACACACATGAACAATACCAGTCTGTAAGGTAAATAGTATCAGAAGCTTCATCCCACTGACACAGTTATCTTCATGGGAAAATAAACAGGAGGTACAATGTAACTTTGTGGATAGAAAAATAGCTGAGAACAAATAGCCAGATACAATACACAATACCTGCTCTATAACTAAGCAGTTTGCTTGTTTGCTGTCTTAAACAACTCATTTATCTGCTGATCTTCAAAGACAGGAGCAGTCTGATGGCACTTTACAAAATAAAACCCTTAAAATGTCTTTAAAATGTGATTAATTTCCTACTGACACATAAAAAGCATTTAGGGCATTACCAATGCAACTACTCAGAGGACTTCAAACTGCCATTGAAGAAATCACCCCAAAAATTTACTGAAACCAAATTACTAACTAAATTACCTGCTTTCAGCAGTTTAACCCTTTGCTTTATGATTAATTCAATGTCAGATGAAAGACTGCATGAACCAGAGTTCAGTTTGGACACTAACAACACACCCATAATTATCCAACAAATGTACAGCTTTATGCTCTTCGTGAAGAGTGTGTACAGGCAGCCTTCACATTCCAAGGGATCTTTCAAATGCTTAAGCCCCAGGTGTTTAATAACTGGGGTAGACAGCAGCAGTGGCATAAGTTTTTCTTCAATACAGTGAAATTATTTAGCAGAAGACACAAACCTGCCTGTCTCATTATCCTGCCTTTATGCATTATACAGTATCACAACCTCTTGGCAGTCTTCAAGACAAGAGAAAGTCTGCTGAAAAATCTTTTACAGTTAGTCTGAAGAACTTTTTTAGCACAGGCTATGCTTCTAGAGAACTATCAGATCAGGAGGAAAGGCAGGAAGACTGCTTCTGGCTACCTGTAATACTCAAAAACAGTAACTAGAACAGTTGACAAGATAAATTATTTTCTTCCCTGATCAGGAAAGGCCGAAACATCAGAAGTGTCATGACCTATTATGGCAACAGCTCCTGGGCTTGCAGTACCTTCTCCTTGCTGAATCTAGAGCAGCAAGGCTGCAGAAGCAGCTACCCCAACTCGTCAGGTCTTGTCTCTGCACATTCCGGAGATGGCAGTGTGATTACATCTCTGCTGCGGGTCGGGCACTCAGTCCCAACCTACGGAACACACCCTAAACAATGTGTTTTTCCAGTATCACACCCCTCTCTATGTTTTACTGCTCTACTGAGTAATGGCCTTCTCTACTGCAACAATAAAGGCTACCATCTGTGGCATCACTCGAGAGGCTGCAAAGCAGCTCACAGAAAAAACAAAGTTCTGAAAGAAGGAAAAAAGGATGCACCCTCAGCAGGAGCAGGGCAGTCCAAGGGCCACACAGTATTTATATTTGTGTGACACTATACCCAGCATGCTACAGTACTGTGGGTATGTTCTTGCTGTGTTTAAGACAGACAATTAAAAAGCAATTAAAATGAGTATATTTGGACAATAATATAAGCATAACATTATGAAATTAATGATTCTGTATCCATTAGCACTTCCTCTTTCCTTGTGGAAGTCTAGAAAAGCACACACCTCCACCACCTGGACCAGCACAACTTTTTTTACTCAGATACATAAATTTTTCAGAACTTACTTCTGTATTATTTCAGATGAGTACAATCCACAGTCTCAGAGAGTCTTGGGGTACAACTATTTAATTAAACACAGTAACTGAACACTCAAATTATGCTTAAGCAGCAAAAAGGTTTTGCACATTTACCAGTAGCATAAAGCATTGCCTTACATGGGTATGATCACACACACCACTTGCCCAAACTGGCTCTGAAGGTACACTGCTTCTGCGCAGTTACTTTGCTACAGAGTCAAAATATTATTCATCACTATTTCAGATTCTGTAACTCTGTTTTGAGACCAGATTAATCCTTACAGCAAATGCTAATTGCACTGCTCACTCCTGAATTCAGCCTTGAAGCACGCTGAGTTTTGCTCACACTAGCAGTAGCACAGGAAGGTAGGTTGAATGTATTTTCCGAATAGTGATGTGATTTTTAAACTGTTGAAACACTGTTGATCTGTCCATGTTGGAGTTTAAAAGCAAAATTAATTTCCTAGTTGAGAACAACACTGGATAACAATATGGATTTGCACTGGAATTAATTTTACAGGCACTAGGAGCAAAGAACCACCTACTTTAGCCCTATCCTTTTAACAGAAAAGATCCAAGCCACAGAAAGCATGCAATGTGCCCAAACCCTCGCATTTAGGGATCTAACACCTCCAGCATTTCTTCCTGTTATTTTCAGTAATGCTTTTAAAGGTCTTCCTTTATTATTGGAGATTTACTAACACTGATCTTGTTTTCCCTCTTCTTCCTTACGCTCCTGACTGTGCAGAGAAATGGATAGGTACGCAAGGTATTCCAGGTTCACGGAGTTTGACTCAGTGGTTGCAGGCAGCTGGTCTAGTTCTAGACTAGACTTTAGTGAGAAGAGGAAAAGGCAAATAAATCAGATTTAGGAAAATAACATTAAAAAGTATATAAAACTGTGAAAAAGCAGGCAAGCAGAGTTAATCGTATTTCCTCCTCACCTGACAACACAAACAAGCTTAAATCCAGGCTTCTTTGCTGCACAGTAAAGGAGTCAAAATCAAATACGCTCACAAGAAAGTACTCCTTTGAGGATAACTATGGAATGTGTTTCAGAGGTGACTGTTACAGCAAAGCCAGCTAAAATCCCAGGCCAAAGCATCTCCAGACTTGATCGGCAGTTCCATGTTGAATTAGAAAAATGTAAAAACTGTGTCCCTGAGGACACAAGGAGAGGTGATCTCTGCCATGCCACTGCATGCATACACTGCCCACTTGGGATGCACAACTGGAAAATCTCAGTAGTACAGTGTCTGACTATGCTTTTCTTGAGGTGGTGGCTTCTGCAAGCAGAAGTTGCAGGCTCTAATTAGCACAGTGCACTGAGTACTAGAGCAATCTGAAATGTAATATGGAAGCATAAAGATATTGTTTATACAGAAGAACCATAAATCAAGCCTGTTGTGTATGCTGGTTTGGCTTCTTCATAACTAGAGGAGGATATGGGATTTTCTACTACTTATAGTACTCAAGGGACTTCACATTCAATTACTAGAATGCAAGTTTAAAGAAATAAAATCTGCTCTCCACACTTCCAGCACTTCTTTCCTCGGTTATCCAGGACCCTTCTACTCAGTCAATGCTGCTAAACAGCCATTTGATACCTTGTACCATCTTTGTTTTCCTTGTTGTAACTTCTTTACTTCTCCTATACCTTTCCAAGATGGAGGAGGGAAGCAAGGCTGTTAACCAGGCTGCACTCGGTGTTCAAAATGCAGCAGCACAGTGAACTTACACAAAGCAGTTATTATTCCCAGTTCACTTCCAAAGGCGATGCAGTGAATGGAAGAAGATTCTATGAGGAGCAGTGAAAAGGTACAGAGGCAGCATGGCCAGGCTCAGACACCCTCGGGGTGTGCACAGCAGGGAAGGGAACTCGCCATCCCTCCCCTGCACTCATGTTTAACATCAGCATCTGCCACTGACAGACCTCAACACACCAAGTTAAACGATTTTTGCTCAATCCAGGGTGGCTAATCTTATGCAAATATTCAGGGTTTCCATAAGGAACTCCTGAACGTTCATACAAAAAAACCCTGTTACTAGCCTAAAGTATAAAAAAAAAACCCCAAAATTCTTGACTGAGAACACAGTTTTGCAGCATCTATAAAACTCTACGCAGATAAGAAATGCCTATTGCCAAAATGTTTGGCACTTTTCCTTCAAAATAAAGAGCAGGCCCAAGTCACGCTTCCCTTCCACTTCAGGAAAACCATTCCCAGTGGTGGAGGAGCACCCGGGCAGTGTGGGGCTGGGAGCAGGACCAGCCCCACAGGCCCAGGTGAGATTCCTCCTGGTTTGGGCAGGGAACTGCTCGGAGCAGCCTCTGCTGGGAAGAAGCGCCATGCAGAGAAGTGCAGAGCTGAACCAATTAGCGTGGGGTGCCGGTGCTGATAAATCCTAACCTCACATCAGGGTCGCTTTTACAAGCGCAGATTAACCGTGGGGAAAACGACAACAACAATTAAACCATTGAAGGCCTGAGGTTTGAGGTTGTTCTGTTAAGTCCTTTATGTGAACTGATACACATGCACACGTGCACGGCCTGGTAACACAGGAACATTTACTGCTTCCTGCCAGCCATACGGGGAGCACTGCTGACAAAATCATTCGTTTCTACTGAAATTCACTTTTCACTGTGTTTAGTAACAGATACATTTCAAGTGTAACAGTAAACTATGATTTTAAGAGATTCCTACTACAAAAAAAAAAATCTACACTTTGTGTTAATTTTAACATTTGTTTTCTATGTAATTAACAAGAAGTAATTATGCTCTCATCTAAAATTAACAACTGCAAAATGAGCAAAACAAAAAATGTTCCTTTTTTCAAATGGGGTGATCTGGAAAAGAAGCTGCTTTCTTGTTCTCTAAGACATAGATTTCAGAGCTCTCTTCTCCCCTATACTTCCCAGATTCCTAAAAGACATGGTTCCCAGGAGCTTTAGGGGCTGTTCCTTAATAAACTCAATTTTCCAGCCTCGCCTGTTAGCACTGTCTCCAAAAGCTTCAGTGACCCAAGAGGATGAACATGGAATGACTGTGCATGGAAAAGGTGCCCAGCTGGGACGGGGGATTTGGTGATCCCCCTGCCCTGAACACACAAAAGGCTCAGGGCTGGTGTCCTAGGGAGCAGAGACTGTGGGGTGGCTTTTACCCCATCCTGCTCCCATTTGGAAATCCCCCTCCCTCCATCCATGTCCCGTTTTGACTGGAGTCTCCATGAAGATTTTGGGGTCTAGACACTGCCAAGAAACCCCAGCCACTACATTTCTGGCCAGCCTTAATCTACTGAATCATCTGCCAGGTGGCTGCTTTCTTCTACTGTGTAGCACGACCACTAGCAATCATTAAAATAATTTTAGAAGCCTTAACAGAGCACTGATCCAAGAGTTTTCCTCAGTTTCTACAACAGAATCATTGAATTCCAAAGCAGTTTACACTTTCTTCAGCACTTGTTTTAACTAAGATTTAACCTTTATTTTCCCTTTCCATCCGGACAGCAACCTTTCTACCCCCAAGTGTTAATGCAAGAAAATTATTACTTAGGTTCTAAGAAAGAGCTGATTATTGTTGTAAAATGTTCTGAAGATCAGCTTCACTTTACTGCTTTGAAGATGAAAGTTACTGTACTGAAAACATCCAAATGTTAGCAGACACCAAAATTAGCACTAAACAGTGTTAATTATTTAATACTGTCTATATGGAGAGCAACTTTCTTCAAACAAATAACACAGCTGAAAAACTGTTTTGTATCTCGGGTGTCAGTCTCCACTCTTTACCATGGAATTCTTAAAAGAATGCAGAAGGGGAACTTCATAATCCTCAGTTAAGCACTCCACTGACAATTTTATCACTTTTTCTTTGTCAGCAATTTTAAGTCGCATTCTTTTCTTACTGGAAACAAAAGAAAACTTTTAAGTGACTGAAAAAGCTTTTCCTGTTTAACTATTCAGTGTTAAATAGCCAACCAGCTGCTTTGGTGCCAAACAGGCTGCCATGGGACCACAGAATCAAGTCCCTACTTCCCCAGGACTATTAGTTAAACAATCACAATCAGGAATGAAGTTATACTTTGTATTCTAGAGAAAACAGTATACAGACCCAGCCATATACAGATTTTGAGGCTAACTTGCTTTTCCAAATGCTAACACAAACCCACTGAAATCCACGAGGCAAAAGAAACTGCTGTGTACTCCTCCACAGGCACATTAGCTGTGAACAGCCAAATTCAGATCTCCGAAGCTGAGCAACTTGTAGTACAAACAAGAATAAATAAGAACCCACTGATACACACTGGAACTCTAAACCAGCCATCTTTTAGAACTGCATCACAGACAGAGCTTCTTGAACCCTGTGCCTCATACAGTAACATCTGCAGACTTCAAAACTACATGGTTTATGCAAACAACTATTTCAGAAACAGAAATTTGAAAGATGCATTCAAGAAGGAAGATGTCACACCTATGTAATTTTATTTTAATTTCATTTTAAAGAGCAACCAAATGGCAGGGCTGAAGGGACAATGATGCTTCTGATGGAGTTTATTGTATATGGTCAGGCTCTTGGATATTTCAGTGCTCTCGGTAATGTCCTGATGTGCCACCATCCCAAATAATCACCCAAATTAGTTTTCTCTTGTAAAGGGAAACAAAACAAGTTGGTCAAAAATCTCCTTTTTCTTTGGAAAACTGAGTTACTTCACATGTGGCAGCAGTTATAATTAGCACATTTTTCATCAGAAATACATTCTGAAAAGGAAATTTTATTTCACTGCTCACATGTTCGTTGCATATTTACTTTCTTACTATATATTACATTTATTTTTTGTTTCATGAGCCAAATCCTCAGACAGTATTTCAATAGCTTTCTGGTCAACTATTCTTAGAACATAAAGACAACAAAACAGACTGGAAAACACATTTTAGGACAGTTGGCTACTGCACGTCACTCAGCAAACTACATCTTATGCTTTGCAGAACACCCTAATTCCAGAAATACACTCCCAATCTCAATACTCTATTCTTTCTGGTAAATCTTCCCAACTACTTCTATTTTCACTCCACTGCTAGTGCCACTCATCTGAAGCAAATTCTGAGGACTTCCAAAATTAATTACTGTCTTCCTGCTTTGCCTCTGGCTAGAAGCTGGTATAAACACCATCATTGAATTAAGCTGTATCTCAAATTCCTTATCCTATTGATGATGAATGATTCTTCCTTTGTCTCAGGACAACCCAAAGTCCCTTAAGTTTACTCCAAACTGTCTTTTTCTCTGTAGTAATGCAGCGTTTTGTGGTCTGTGTCATCATCAGCCACTACAGCCTCACACACAGCTGGGACGGAAACCCTCAGTACTCACACTTCTTCTGCTCCAGTTAGTCCATTTATATTTCCTGCTACAATTTTTACCCCACAGCTCTCACTATTTGCAGTATATCTCTGGAGCATACAAAAGCAGATTTATTTTTTGGCAGTCCTTCTCACTACTGGACCCTCCTTGCCTCTCTTTTTCCTGGACTGCTTTTCCATGACTTTAAAACTGCTAAGAGTTTTCCTTGAAGGGGTGTGAGCATGGGATAGTGCCTGGCAGTGGATCACAGGAGAGAAGAGAAAAATAAACCCAAACACAGAGGTACACCACAAACTCTCTAGTATGTAATTCCTGGCACTTCCTTAGCTCCAGACCTTTTTCACCAAAAAAAAATCAATTGGGAAGCCATAAGGATGTTCCTTCTCTCAGAAGCAGAGAGGACATGATTTAAGAGATCTTGCTGAAGAAACAGAAGTACATACCAAAACAAAAGTATCTACAATTAATGTGCATTATTTGCAAGTTTTTCACTGAAAAGGGACTAAATTAACTGAACTGAAGCAGAGAGTTACAATTTAAATGCCATTACAGTCTGGTCTCACCCAAACCTAAAACAAACTCCAGATGTTATTGGTCAAAGTCAGAATTAGAGCAGCATTTAAGAATTACTAGAGACAGTAATAATTTAACTGCAACTGTTATCCCTTCTGGAAGGGGAAACTTCTTCTCTGAAAGAAAGGAAGGGACACACTGTGTCTTTGCAATAAAAAATAAGCAGAGATATAAAAGGCAATTTTTAAAAAGAAGATAAAATAGACAGGGACTGAAAAGCCAATGGTTACTTCAGTGGTTATTTTGCTGGAGGTTATCAGGGAGGAGAAGCCACTCTCTGTGACACAGCTCTCAACTAGCAAAAGAACCAAACCAAGCCTTTGAAAGAATATTCAGTTATCTTACCTACAGAAACCAGGTGGCACCTACAAGTGGCAGCGCTGTGTTTATCTGAGTGGTAACACAACACTGGCATACTCCAAACACCTAAGCTACACAACAGGAAATTTATTTATGCACATGTAACTGGAGTTTTTACCTGTTTAAGCTTGTTCACAAACCCCATTAGACACAACACACTGTCTAGATTTTTACCTAGCAGATGTACTTTTTTCCCCCATTACATCCTTTGACCATAAAAATGTTAAAATAAACATACACTATTAATTCATATGACCAAGCTCAGGTATTTTAATGTCCCTATGTATGTTTTATTATTGATGCATTTTCAGCAAACTTTAAGATCAAAGAAACCCCACAAGACCAAAAAGAGAAACACAGACAAAACGACAGGGTGAGTATATTTGTTTCACTATGACAATCTGGGTAAACAAGATATTTCACTAAACATCCAGATGATAATCTGTGGGATGCTAGAGATCTCTGGGATTTTATCAGAAAACTTCTATCAAGTCATAGGCCCCCCATACTGCCCTTCTCAAAGCAGGGCCCTGGGATTTAAGCCACCTGCAGCTGAATTGCAGGAGATAGGCAATGCACCCCAAGGACCAGGCTGCACACACACAGGGGAAATACCACATCCACTACTGCTGGGCTGCACAATGCAAGATAAAAAGGTGTTCAGTGTTCAAAACACTGCAAATGCCTCTTCTTTGAAAATTAAAATATTTACTTCAAAGTGCTGACACAGAATAAATGACCCCAGAAAAAAGAGAAACACCTTTCAATTAACTTACAGGTACCTGGCTTTAGCTTTGCTATTGCCATCATACCTAACACATCCAACGCTCACAGCCAAATTTGGGTTTATAATTGCGGGGAAGGGTATTTTCATTATTTTCTGCAAATCCTATTTGCAAATCAACTCCACTAATTTCTCAAGCAAAAAGAAAGGCTACAAATGTAAGGATTTCAATGCCAGTAGTGATTCCAATTCCCTGTCTCCATTACCCCTGAAGTTTGAGCATATTCCCAATCCCTGCAAATTTCCTTCTCTGAGCTCACCCTACTGAGCTGTACAGGGAACTTCCACTTGAATGCTGAGCTCCAGCTACTGGGGAAGAGGAAAGACTATTCCACATCTACCAATAAGTGCATCCCCCATGCATTTGCACACATGCAGCCAAACTCAAGACACTGGTCCCAGGCAGTCCAGCAGAATCCTGGCATCCCTCTGCAGCCAAGATTAAGAACCAGCATGGAGTGACAAACTCCTGCTACACAACAGCACTGCCTGCACTGCATTAACTGCATGTTACAACTGCTGCTCCAGGGACAACTATGACATTCTTTTTAGAGAAAAAAAGTCTGCTGGATGTGCAGAGTTTCCATGAGATTTTTGCTATCGGTTTTAACAACAATGCAATCAGATTGACTCAACAAGGATACAGCTTTCACACTGTTTGGTACATGAGGAATAAATTAGAAACAGTAGTACTGGTATTTATTTAGGATTATTTTAGTATTACCAACCCTATTATTGTAATACTTGATTTACATAAATACTTTATCTGAAATCAAAGAAATGACCCTACATTTTATTTCACATACTAGTGTACTTGGTCTGGCCATATCTTGAACAGGATTAGCAATATTTTTTCCACATCCAGCAATCAGAATCTGCGCTTACACAGGTCTGTAACCTTCATGATGCTTTATCTTCAGGGGGAAACAGAAAGAAAACCAGGAGACAAAAAGCATCTAGGGCATTAAGGGTTTTCAGTTTTTGACTTTTGTTCAGAAGTACAGAGAGGATGAGTGAAAACCTCGGCAGGTACATGATGTACACAGATGGCAGGTACACGATGTGCACACAAGAGCTGTTCCTGGCCTGCTGGCTCCTGCTATCTCACTGGTGCTCTACAAACTTCTTAAAAACGGTAAAATGCGCTTCAGTATAGCTCAAACACCTTAACTCCAATCCTTATATTTTATTATTGTTGCTTGAAAACAGACATCTCAAAGAGCTGGTAGAACTCTGTGGAAAGGAGAAGGTATTTCTCACCACTACAAGTGGCATATCTACAGCAAATTTTATTTTCTCCCAAATCTTACAACACAGAAAGTGATTAAGCAATCTGGGTAGGCCATAAATCAAATTATTCAGGTATATTCAGGTGCTGAACTACCATTAAAATAGCATCTTAAAACAGCTTTTGTTGCTGCTGAAGATTACAGAGACAGTCCAAATTTCTCTGCAGATCAAGGAGGCATCTGCATGCATTCAACCACTACAGGATTTACAGATCTTGGTGAGTGAATTAACATGGGAAAGGAAAACAGTAGGGTGAGGAAAGCATTCCAGCTCCCAGAAAATTCAAGCCCACTCAACACAGCCAAGTATACAGCATCTTCTGAATATAAGCTGAACTTCTGAAGTGAACATATACCACTAAAAATTCCATGTTAGCTGAGCACTGGCACCACTCCCTGCCTGGCAGGCAGTTAACAAACCATCTTCTTTCTCAGTGGCAGCAGGAAAAAGGAGCAGGTATCCCTTCAGCCTCTCCTCTGTTTAGGTCCAAAGAGCACCTAGACAAGGCTGCAACCAATAACAAGGCATTTTTCCCAGCTGCCCACTTCTCCAGGTACCCTTCTGAACTGGACCAGGAGGGCACAGTTTTTATTTTGGAAGCAGTTATGTATTTTCAAAGCTTCTCCTCCCATGCAGCCCTTCCTCTGCCTTTGGTGCACCCTCACCTGGGAAACAAAGGGGCACAGAGCAGTGTCCTGCCACCCTAACAGGTCACCCAGCTGGGAGATGGCTCGCTGGGAAGGAGAGCTGTCAGGAACAGGACAGGGGCCACATTAACTGCCTATGGGGTGCAGTACATCCCCACTGGAGAACCAACCCCTCCCCAAATTTCTGAGATTGATGTAGAAATCAGAACTGCACACTACCAGCAGCAGGTTTACAACACCAAGAGTTTAGCTAGCTTCTCACAGAAGGCAACAGTCCATATCTAAGGTAGAAATCAACCATAATTGCTCAACAACTCCACTTACTTAAAAAAAAATTCCTTACTCCAGAAAACACAAATATCTATTTACAAAGCTGTATGCTGCCAAAATTTTAAATACTTCTATTGTACACCCATCCTTTGATATAATAAAGCATGCAACTGAGGTGGTTAATGTGCATTTCAAGGTATATTAAAAATGAGAGATCAAAAATTAGCATTAGCCCAGGTAATCTCTGCCAACATTTTGCTCCAGCTATGCTAACTAGACCCTGTCTAGCATTAAGCTCATCAGTTCTAAGCCAGTTTTACCTTCTTAGGTCTAACCTGTGAATGTGATGCTAATATAGCAATAGGCACACTTTAAGCTGAATCCAAAGTGACAGAAATTTCATGCATCTTCTTCTGCAAGCTTTCCAGATCAGGAAGCAGGTTAACTCTGAAACTCTCTGCTTCTAACACACCTGCTAAAAACCTTTATTATACAACATATTTCAGAAAGCCATGTCTCCTATTTAAATTAGTACCATTACACTGGCCAGAAACCTTGGCTGATCAAACAGCTGCAATAAACACCAACTCCAGGTCTGAATGCAAGCTGGAAATTTTTATCCCACATGAAAAGACAACTTGGACAGAAGACTAAAAGCCCCACAAATACATTTAGATCATAATTTAATTTAAATTATTATTTAAATTTATACTTTATATCATTATTTAAATTTATAATTTAAATTAGATAACTGTTTGACTTTTTAATATGTACTTGAATCAGAAAATAGCAACCTACTTTGTACAGGTGAAAAAACTGAAGACCCTTCAGATGTATCTCCAAGTTGAAAAATGCAAGAAACTATATTAAGCTATAAGGAATACCCTTGTGGGAAGAAAAGAAAAAAAGAAGTAAAAGAAGTGAAGACATTCAGAAGCAGACCTGTAATAGGAACAATTTCACCCCGAGAAGTGTGAACAACATTCAATTTTTATAATGGTAAAACCATGTGTCTGCACTAAGAGCTCTGTAAACTTGGATTTTATACCTTTGGAACTTTTCTATGGCCCTGCAATGCATTTCCTGGGGGAGAGACAGGTCCAGGTGCCCCATAAAGGGTCTTGGGTATGTTTAAAAACAAGTTATAGAAGCCATTAATGGCTTAAGAATTTTCTCCTATTCCTACCTCCTCAGTACAGTTGACCCACTTCTCTGGGGGCCAAACAATAAAGCAGACCAGTGAACTGAGCTAGGTTAAAAATAAACACAAAATAAGGAAGTTATTTTAAATTCAGATCTCTTCATTCATCTCCTTATGAGCAAGGAGGCAAAAGGGAAGCACAGAGGTCAAAAAACCCTGCTCTAGAAGACAACCTCTTCTCTGTAGCAACATTAAAGTGAACTAGAAACAACTCTTCCCCTGGCTCTCAGCAGCATGTAAAAGTCATCTGACAAAATGAAGTCTGGTGCCCAGACCAAAATCAAGGATCTTCCCTGCAGCTTGTGCTCAATTTTGGGTTAAGTTCCTCTTTCTTGCAGGCATTATTCTCAGCTGGACTGCTGCACAGCCACCTGACACTGTACCAGTCAAGAGACTCCTTGGATGTGGGAGATACCTCTGGCTCCAGAGAGTTCAAGGATGCACACCTGCTAAGTGGGCTTCTGCTAGGCTAATTTAAGCAAAAGACAGGTAATAGTAATAATAATAATAACAACAACAACAATAATAATAATCTTGAACAGAATGGGTCTTCAAGATGCAATCTGTGTTGAATTCAGTGCTACTGGTACAGCTTCTTCAGAAAAAGGAAGTGTTTACACATTTGGATAAGTAAGGCTCCCATAGCTCACATTCAGACCTTGAGTAAGTTTTACTACAAGGAATAACATATTGTTCTTGGGTTTGACCTCAGTTTTGCTCTTCAAAGGTGGCATATAATATCTAAATTTTTGCTCATTTTAATTGTTAGTTGCTATTTGAGGCATGGGCTCTCACTGCATTCAGCTCACTGTAACTGCAGGATGCTGAAAGGTCTTACAGAATTAGTTGGAATGTTTTCTTAATCCAGCAAGAGAGGTCACTGACCAATAAAGCTGAAGTGTTTTTATCCCGAGTTTAAAAGTCTAAAGACAGATGCTGAGGTTCCACACACCCTTCTTCAGTGGCAATGCCAACAGGCTCAGTCCCACCTCTACACCTCCAACATGCCCCAGAGCCAGCTCAGCTCCTGCTCAGCTGCAGGGACTGAAGAGCCCCTGGCTCTGACTCCTGATCTCCAGCCAAGCACAGGGGACACAACAGTCATGGCTTATCAACAGGCAACTGACACAGGCACAATGAGATCCATTGTTGTGCAACTTTCTAATTACTTTCCCATTAATCTGTGCAATTATCAAAATCAAGAGGGTTTCCCCAGCAGAGCTCTGCTGATAAGCAAAGGAGCAGCACAGCTTTCCCTCCTTCAGAGGGAAGCCACAAGAATCCTTCCCAGTAAGGACCACATCCTTCCCAGGATGTCTTCACCAGCCTTCACCTTCTCCTGCTTTGGGTGATACACTCCAGGACACAGGTATTAGGTCAAAGCGTGAGCCTGATGAACAAAATATGTTGAAAAAACAAGACAAATCTGCTGAGGATAAGAAAATACTTTAAAATCAATATGGAACTGAAGTATATTTGAAGGGAAAAAATGTCTATAAAATTCTGTGGTTAAACTTTCAGAAGTAACTACTTTTAAAAAAACGTATTAGTCAGTTTTTAGTTCTGGCAGATTTGGGGTTGATTTTACTGTTTCTTATTTTTAATTCCTCAACCATAAGGACACTTTTAGGAAGAAAAAAAAAACAACAAAAAACCCCAACACATAAGCTTATGGTTACCTTTGTGGCATGACAGAAATATTACAAAGTATTATATTAGGTTCTAAGGGGACTTTTTTTTTTTGATGCAGCGTGCAAGAAGTATTTGAAACAGACTGAAATAGAGGAGGTGAAAGCCACACAGGAAGAATGAGAAGGAGAGGAAAGCAGATGGAAATTGTGAAACACCACTACTCCAATTGCTACTAGCAGGGAGGGTTTTGTACATGCCTTGTGACCCACTGTTTAATTCATATAATACACAGACACATTTGAGTTATCTCTGTGTTCAAACTTCTAACAGTTTCTCCTGTTCTCCAGAATTAGGTTCACCCCTTGACATTATTAAGCAACTAACACGTAACCAGGTGAAAAATTCTTTAGAAGAGGTCAGTTCCTTGCTATTCCCAAGGAGGAAGGAAATCTAACTAATCCCTAGCTTGATTTAATGAACAGTAAAAGTTTCACACACACTCTGTATAAGCAAATTTCCTTTTACAACAAGTACACATCACATTGTCTTAGGACCTGAAGCCTGTATACCTGCACAGCAGCATGAGTGTCCAGTCTGCTCCAACATCTGTAACAGAAGCAAATTAACCATTTATCCAACTGGAAGAATTAAGATACACTCTGAAGGAAAACTTGTGCCTAAGAACTGTTACCTGATCATGGTTACCAGAAATATCTGGTGATAAGTAACTGAGTCACATTTCACAACTACTAAGCAGCAAAGAGGTGGCTGCATCAAGAGAGCTGTCTGGATTTGTGAGCAGGAAAGGAGAATCCAAGTTCTGCCCCACCTCCAAATGAAATGACCTCAGGTCTTGGAAAAAAAAACAAAGATGATGCAGAAATCACCATGCCCCTGTACTAGGATTCAGAATTCCATCTTGACTAAGACAACATGCATTTTCAGATGGAGGGGGGGAAGAAAAAAAATAATAGAAATAAGATAAAATGTTCACTCCCCAAACATTTCTTAATCTCTTCATTCTTCTCAAGCAATAGAGACAGTCAAGACTAAAAAGTGCAACAGGTTACTGTCCAAAAACTGCATAGTGCTAAACAGCACAGTCATACAGGGAGCTGAGACAGCCTGGTAGGATCAGATCCATAATGGTCCCTTAGCACATCAGATGGGCAAAGCAGTGATGCATGGAAATACAGATCCCAGGCCCAGGATGGCCAACCTTCAGATCCTAATACCTGCACACTGGAATGCTGGCATACAACCCTCTGCCACTGCCACAACCATGTCCAGCACAGTGGGAGAACTGCAGAACATGGGCAAGTTCAAAGCATCTACCAGCAGTTGTCCTCCTCTGCTGAGGAATATGGGCTCAGTTGCACATGGGAGCAACAAGAGGGGGTGGTACAGCTGCCCCAGTGCCTAGACAGGGTGGCTTCCTCCCACAACAACATGTTGGTCTTATACTGGGAAGTCTGTTTCTCCTCTTAAAAATGTGATTTCTGCCTTCTTAAATATCATATATTAAAATAAATAACATAATTTGTTACCTTATCTACTGAAGATAGATTCATCTGTACATTTTTATTTCAATGACTAGGCGTTTTATGAAATCAATTTACACCACTAATGCCTCATCTATCTATCAGGAAGAATATAAACCTCCTAAGTTGTACTTGGAGTTTAAAGCCATTACTAAGTTTTAACAGGTACTCTCACACTTTTACCAAAATCTTCACCAAAGTTCTGCTGAACAGTATCAGAAATATCAGAAAACTCACTGAAATGCATGGGGATGAAAATCTCTGTTGTGGGAAAAAACACCCATTCCTTTTTTGAAACAAGGCAGAGATTCATCAAATTGTTGTATTAGGATAATGTCACACTTAGAACCCTAAACCAGAACTGTCTTTAGACCCTTACCAAAACACACATGCTCAGCTGGAGATGCCATAACCTTAAAAAACATCCTTACACTGCAACTTGTGAAATCATCAGATGATCTAGATTAGAGCTCAGTGAACACCAATGATACTCCTACACATCCTTTGCTATTTACACTAGGAAAAGAGAAATTATGAAAAATGACCTTAATAATTTTCACAGATTTCTGCATTTAAATCAAATTCTACTGAAGTGCACTAAACCTCTTAACACACAACATAAAGCTCCAAGTTCTGTTTCCCAGCAATTTTATGTTTCATATCCAAGAGATGTGACTATATTAAAAAAACTCATCACCTCTCCTAGGCTGCAAAACACTGCAGTACTGCTATAAAAAAAAAAATCTATTTTGAACTTTCTCCTCATATGACATTCCAGCTCATTGTCCACATTGTCTTCCTCTGGCTTGCATTATGCTTTGGAGTGCCAGCCGGGGGGAAGCTTATGGTGCAGAAAGGCTGATGGTGTCCAGGACACCTGGGAGACTGTCTAGATCCATACACCAGCACATATGCAAGAACAGGCTGAGGGAACAGTGTTTTTTCTTCCCCAATTTAAGCAGGATGCTCCTGGCACAACTTCTCTGAGTGGCATCACTCTGGAGCTCACTCTACAGCTGCAGTCAGGGAGAACTCAGGTTTGCAGACAGTGAACATCCTGTTCTCCTAAGACATTTGATGCTACAGAGCATGATGGTTTTGTTTAAATCTTCACTATTATATGGGTCAGGAAAGACTTATTTTAGTAGTGTTTAGAACAGCTGCCAAAGAGCAATTAAAAACACTGACTGAGTTATGTTGTATTGATTACAGCATGGAATTTAAATATTCTCAAAATTTATCACTTAATCTCTATATTTTTAATACATTTTGCCTAACAAATATGCCCATGCTATTACACTGAACAATCAAACTGTGATATTCTAGATCATATCAAGTCCAGTATAAAACAGTTTTCAAATGTATTCTTAAATTCTGAAGAGAATCCCCAAGATTCTTAAGACACCACAGTAACGCTAACACTGTCTTCCCCAAACTGGAAATAGTCAGCACAGTATTTTCAAAATCCATCTACTAATTTCCACAAGCCAAATTACTTCTAGTCAACAAAATCTCAGCCTTCTAGTGAATCTAGAAAAATCCAAGTCAGAATAAGACACTATTTCTAAGCTGACCATTCTTCATTTTGCTGGAAAGTCATTCAAACACTATTCAATCTTTCTCAACTTATAGAAATAGTTTTATTACAATCAGAAAAGCAAGATAAAAAATAAATTGATTAGCAGAAATGTTGAAGTGTTGTAGTCTAAGCCTGCAACAATACACACAGATTATGCTATAGCCATTGCCACTAAGTGCACTTTCACTCTTTTTGCTACTATATGAAATTAAAATGCTGTAACCACTGCAGCAAAATACATTAAGTGACCAACAGAAATGTTTCAGAAAACAACACTATATATTTAATAACCTGACAAACATGATAGCCCGTCTCCAGCCCCCCTTTTATTTGTCAGATCACTTTATAATAACTGTTAACCTTGTTGCTGGTAATGTCAAATCAGCGTGCAGCAGACTTTGAATATATTAATACACACATATATTTCAGAGGAAAAAGCACACTTGCTATGGATTGCTAATAACTTCTATTGCAAGGCACCCAATATTTTACTCCCTCACAATCAACAGCCCTAAGCCCTAAAGCCCCAAGACACAAAGTCAAACTAAAGCAACTGATCTGAGACACCTCAAAGCACAAACTAAAGCAAACAATGCCCTATTTTAAATTTATTATCATTCAAGAAAAGTTGCATGCTTCACAAGCTTTAAACTAGTTCATTTTCACCCTTACCCCAAATATCGAATGATGTCATGCAAGATGTACTGGCTAAACTGGTTTAACTACTACAGGCTGGATGCACTGTTTAGATTCTCTTGTGATAAATTACTTTGCAGCAATTAAACTGATTTGGTTACTTTTAAGCAACTATCTTCACCTGCTTTTTTAAAGTAGTTTGGGCTCTTATTACTTCTCATCATACAACTTGACTGCTTGCTACTTCGTTTAACTCCTGAGGAACAACAGGGAGCACTTTTTACCACTCCAAATTAGGGTGGAACAACTGGAATGCTGCAAGGAAGTCTGAGATACACAGCTCATCCTGAGGAGCATGCAATCACACTTCTGTCTGAAGCTTGCATACATTTTCCACTATTCCACTATTTCCACTTCTTCACACAGAGTTTACTAAATCTGACAACTTACTGAGAAGTCAGTTTATGGAGAATGCACAGAGGGAACTCCAGACATAGCCTGTGCTCTTCAGAAGCCACCAAGGCGGTTTTCCTGGTTGGCAAGAAGTGGCTACTTGAGAATGATCCAATGCACATCTTTTCCCAAGGCCAAGCAAGCTGTTTCCAGAGGTACCAAACATGACCATTACTGGCAGTAAGAGGCTGGGCCTGGTTCTTTGCTCTAGGTATAACCCCAGAATTAACCTAATTTTGCTTGTTGTCCACTGCATCAGCATTTTTATATTCCCTTGCTTGACCATCATCTATTTTATGGAAAACGCTGGAGAGAAGGGACAGGAAGGACACGTGAACAGATTCCCACAGCTGTATAATGAAATTAGTCTGCATATTCTCCTCTCAAACACATAGCCCCATTTTATCACCACCTGGCCACAAACAACACAGAAGACAGCAAAGGAGTGCAGCGAAAAAGAGGGAGACAGGCCTTCAGGAGGAAGGCATAGAAGCAAGCAGAAAAAGAAGTGAACACTGTGTTATGTATGCAAATGACATTAAATTGCCAGGAATTGAGAATACTAATGAGGACAAAATATGGGAGGGAAGCAAGCATTCAGAAGACAGACAAAAATAATTTAAGTATTTCAGACCAGTATTCCACAGTGGGCCTGAAATCTAGCAAATTCTGTCAGTAATGAGCAGAACAGGAACAAGCAAGAAGCACAAACTTTGCAGGAAAACTGTAAAACAGTGTGATTTTGAACTTTTCACATAAAGACATGTCAGATTTTTCTGGTTATTTTTTTTTTGTACATATCTTGCATCATTCCACCTGAAATTCAAGTCTAAATTTTAAATTGCCCAAACTAAGGGAAAACTTAAAAGTTAGCACTGCCTGAGAGGCTGTCCCACAAGGACAGAACACAAGTGTGCAACCTGAACTAACAGTCACTGCATGTTCCCTGCCTGTGACACTCTGTTGCTACTTCAGGAAAGAAACTTTCCTAATGAGAAACACACATACCTATGGAACTACAGGCAAAGGCTGAACCTAAAACAAAACAGATTCAAATTATAAATAAGGGAAACTTATGGTTATTAAACTGCAAATGAGACTTTTCATGGAAGAATTCTATGCAATAACTGTTGATTTGTATTAAGTCGAGTTCTTTGAAGTTCACACGTTTGTGAAAAGATGTTACAGAGGAAGCATATATAAAGTATCAGACTTGGATTCAATTACACTTTATAGAGCAACTCACTAGCAACGCGCTAGAGCCCTAATTCTTTGCATGATAAAGCAAACTACACACCCTACTTACAGTACAGAAAAAACTACTATTTATTTCTTCCACTAAATGTATTTAGCATACAAATAAACTCTTCAGAATTTCCACAGGATAATTTACTAATCACCACTCCAAACTGTTAATTTATCTAACACCCAGGCACCAACGGCTCATCTGCACACTCCCACTCTTTTTTGGCCCAAAGGCAGCCAAGGCAGCCAGAATCACATGCTTTTATGCAGCAGTGAATAAATGAGGGGTGCACACAGAATCCAGGACCAGTGACAGAATTTGGCCAAGTAATTGTCAGCATCTGTGCTACTTAAAGCTGCCCTTCTTGTTCCTTCCTGCCCCAGTGCCAAACCCCCACCACATCCACACAACACTAAATGGGGCTGCAGGGTGAACCCAATTAACAACCTGAGCTGCATTTTAACCCCCCACTTTGTGTTTGTAATAATTTGTAAAGTAGTCACAGGGAGGTGCAGTAGCTCAACTGCTGGTGTGGCACACAAGGGGACAACCAGCAGCAGCAAACACTGTTGTCCAAGTGTCCCTTCAGCTTGGGAAGTAGCTGCCTTCAGCTACAGGGACACAACCCCCATGGTGCTCTGAAATTTAAAGTTTCTCTGTCCACATATTACTACTGGCAAGTGCCAGTAAGGCTAAAGCTGGTTACTAACACCCACAGGTAACAGGACTAAATACACAAAGGGGTGACTGGTAACACAACAGCAATGCAGCAAGTACTGCGAGCAGTGAGGCCACATCACCCTGGTCCTGCTGAGCATGTACCTGGCCTTTACCACAGCTGTCACTGCTTCTCTCCTCAGTGATGCACAGATTAATTTTTCTTTCTAAAGAGAATGTCTTCATTCCTCGTGAAGTCCAAAAGCCCTGTCCAGTAGTACTGTCATTTACACAGGGCGTTCATGAGGTCATCAAGGAAGAGTAAATTAGTCATAAGGGAAAGGGGAGGGGAAAAACAGGGACATGAGAGCAAACACTCAAAATACCATATCTGATTCAACCCTGAAGAGTTTAATTCCACACTTCGATTACTACATCTGAAATTGTTATTTCACTCTTTAAAAATTGTTCATCTAGTGTAGCTGTACACAGACTAAGCAAACCTTCAAGTAATTTAAAATCAAGATGTGCAATTTTCCACTGTGCATTCTTCACATGCCTCCTAAATCTAATGTGATCACTCACTGAAGAATGGCATCCAATACTGTTCTGTGCACGTTAAAATTAAGCTAACTACATGTTATTAAGTCTTTTCCTCACTGCTTGAAAACATCCCTAAAGAAAGAACAAACACCCATATATTAAGATGATGAACACTGTTTTACACATTAAATTAATATATACCCATGATGTCAACTTTTATTAAAAGTTAGCAATAATCTGATGTCTGCAGTCTGGTAAAATTAACATGTTTCTGTCAGAAAAATCAAGTATGGGAATAAACCTCCAAAGGCTAAACTTTACTGGTTTTGTTTTTACGTAAATGGACAGTTCTGTAAAGTCTCAAAAAATACCAAGTTTGTCATATCAGTTGGAATCAGCTGTATGTGGTCTAGCAGATTTGAAATAGATCTCTGAGACAATGATGTATTTTCAGTGTCACTATGCTGACATGTGCAGAGACTCTTCCCTCCAATGGAGGTGGCCACCAGCATGATTTTCACAACCATGACAGTATTTCTGCATGTATTTTGAACTACTGTATTCCCAATGGCAGAGGTGGTGCAATCCAGAAGTTCCCTTAAACTGCATAAAAATGTCCAGCATGTCACAGTGAGCCCAGCATAGTAGAGCATCCAGCCCACAAAATCCAAAATAAAAACAGTAAACATGGTCAATATTATAAAGGACTTGAAGAGGACACTGAGAAAATGCAGATTATTAATAACTATCAAACAATCTGCTGGAAACTGTAACCCACAAGATGCTAATACTTGTATGTATACAAATAGGAGATATATTTTAAAACACCTCCTTTTACAAATTTGTCCCATTGTATAGAAACATCAATCTGGAGATTTTAATAAAACAGAACTTAAGAGTAACTTAGATAGCAAATAACTTTTAGCCATTATTTTATAAAATAAACACTTACATTTTAAAAAGCCAGGCTTTATGTAATGACAGTCTAATCTTGAAATGTAATCTCACAGTCACTGTGACAAACTTTCCCTGAAACACCTTCACTCCTCCCAATTTCAGTGGCTATTATTTAGCAGAAAGATATGTTTGTAAAGTCGATTGTCCCGTTTTCAAGCTAAATATCTTGTTCTGGCTACTATTTATGTCACTCTTCACTAAAACAGCTGAATGAGAATTGTCATCTTCACAGCGAGGCGTTCTAAACGATATTTAGGTAGTTGGTGATTTTGACCTCCAAGTCAATCGGTACGAGTAGCTAGCTCACTGTGGCTGTCCTTCCTTTGGGAACGAAACCCTGCCGTACATTTACCCAAAATAATTTTACAGCGTTAAATTCAGATGGAAGGTGTTGTTCAGAGGAGGGCAGGGCGTCCAAAAACACCACCACATTGCAAAAAAAAAAAGAGGGGGGAAGAAAAAAAAAAAAAAAAGAAAGGCCCCGCTAAAGGCACCACTGGAGACTACACCGGACGGGGGTAGGGAACATGCAAACGTAGTGCCTCCTTTATGGAGCCAGCGCAACTGCATGACGGTGCAGGATGCGGGCCGCGGGCTGTGCAGGCGCTACACATGGCCAGCGCTGCCCGCCGACCCGCGCAGGCCCGGCCGGCAGCGGGTTCTGTAAATAACCCTCGGAGGAGGGTTAATTAAAAATGGCGAGCAGCGTAGCTGCCTGCATACAATGAGCGGCCGGGCAGGGCAGGGCTGCAGCCCCCCGCCCGCCCCGCCGGGCAGCCCCGCGACAGCCGCGTCCCCTTCCCTCGCCCCGGGCAAAACCCTGGCCCGGGATCACGGCAACTACTTTGACCGGACCCCCGTGCCCCCCCCAGGCTCGCCCCCACGCTCGGCGGGAGGCTCCGAGGGTCCGGGGGCGCGGGGCTCCTTTTGTAGCGACGCTTCCCCCGCGCCCTCCCCCTCCCGCGGTGCGAATTCCTGCGGAGCCCCCCGGGCCGCCTTCCCCGGCCCCGCACCGCAACTTTCCCCGGCGTCCCCCCGCACCCCGCCGGGCAGCGCTCCCCGCGCCCCGGAGGTGCCGGGGCCAGCAGGAGCGGCCCGGGCAGAGCGTGTTTACCGCGGAGGGCGGCCCAGGGTCCCCGAGGGGACGCGGCGGTGGAGGAGCCCCGGGAGCGCGGCAGAGGGGCGAGGGGGAAACTCTCCGCGGAGTTGAGGGCGCGGGCCCTGCCCGGCTTTACCTTCCATCTCCATGTCCTCGGGCTCGCTCAGCTGCTGCTCCCCGGGCTTCTGGTGCTGCTGCTGCTGCTGATGGTGGTTCATGTCGGGCTGGGGCTGGGGCTCGGCGGCGGCGGGCTGGGCCTTTCCCGCGGGGGGCTGCGGGCCTGTGTCGGGAGGGGAAGGGGCGGAGGAGCGGCGGGGCCTCGGCAGCGGCCGGGACTGGGCGCCCGGCTCGGGGGGCTGCGGCGGGGCTCCGGCGAGTAGGGAGCGGGGCGCCGGCGGAGGCAGCGAGACGCGCACGTATTTACTCGCTATTCGCCCAATCTCGGCGGCGGCACCCGGTCGGGGAAAAGGGGCTGGGAGGAGGGACCGGCCGGGGGCGGCGGCTTCCCCGGGGGCCGGAGGGGAGGGAACCGGGAGGGGGGAACGGGAGACCCGGAGTCAGGGCCCGGCGGCGCCCGGCGCTTCCCCTTCCCCCGGCGAGGTGTCCGCGGCGCTGCGAAGTCGGGGAGGCGCCGCGGGGCCCCTGCCGTGCCCTCCCGCCCCCCCCGGCGCCCCGGCACCGCCGCTGGCCGACGCCCGGCTCGCCGCTCCCGGCCCGCGGGCCGCCCCCGTCGCCCGAGCCCCGGCGCGCTGCTGCCGCTCCGCCGCCGCCAGCGCTCTGTGCCTCAAAATGGCGGCTGCGGTAACGCCGTGAAATGTCACATCCGCATGAGGGGGAACAGCCCCGCAGCCGGGGAGGGAGCGAGAGAGGGAGGGGAACAGCGCCGCGGCCGCCGCCGCCGCCCCAGGAGGCCGGAGGGGCGGGGACAGGGGCCGGCCGGCGCTGCCGCCGCGGCCTCCCCGCAGGGCCGCCGCCACCTGCGCGGAGAGCGCCGCGGCCGCGGCTCTGCGCTGCTCCCGGGCCCTGCCCGGCCGCGGCTCTGCGCTGCTCCCGGGCCCTGCCCGGCCGCGGCTCTGCGCTGCTCCCGGGCTCTTCGCGGCCGCTGCGGCGGAGACTCCGCTGCTCGCCCCGGCTCTGGCTGGTGGAGGCCGCGCCCTGCGCTCTCCGTGCGGGCCCGGGCGGGGAGCGGAGGGAGCCCCGCACGGCCGCGTACCGAAACCGGCCGCCTCGCGAGGGATCCGCGGGGCTCCGGCCCCGCTCCGGCGGCGCCCCGCGGGCTCTTGCACCCGGGCCTGCGGGTGTGGGGCTGTGCGGGGGCTCACGGCGGAGCCTCCCGCACGGAGCTGCCGCCGGAGCCGGGGCTCGGCCGGGCCGTGCCCGAGGTGGGCCTTGCGCGGGCCTCGGCCCGTCCCTGGCCAGGCACCCGCTGCCGCTTGTGCGGCATGGACGGGCGGGTAAAGGGCGTATTTGTGTGATGTGTGGAAAGGGAAAAATCTGCTGTAAACAAGCCAGTTCCTTGCCTGCATGCAGCTATTTTTTCATGGGCCTTGTCTGGAGGATGTAGTCGCTCCTAAGAGACCTGTCTGTTTTCCCAGCATGGATGGAGAAGGCAGGGGTGCAGATGAATAAATAATACCTGGCTGGCCCAGGCCGAGGTTAAAGCAATGAAGGAAGCAGCTTCATTTAAGGATGGAAGTGTAGTTGGAAGGCCATGGAGAGTTCCATTAAAAGGTCCAGTGTTTACTTCAGGATCCTGGGAAGCAGGCAGAAGGATACTCTCCAAAGGGAAGGACTCAGAACATGCAAAATCGGGCCTCCTGAAGGGACTGAAAATGTACCTAAGCAGAAGTGCTGGTCTGCCTGCAAGAACATAAATGAATTTTTAAAACTATTTGTTTTTCTAGTTTATAAAATGAGCAAAGCAAAACCAATCTGAGGGGAAAATTCAATGTGTCTGGTTTCTCAGCAGCACAGGAGACTACAGGGATGGGCAGGGGAGGAAAATAATTTCCAAGTGTAGTGTATGAAACTCTGCCTTAAGAAGTAAATTCCATGTCTAGAAAATGGAAAAATAAGCAAAGATGAGGATAGTAGTGGGAGGATCAGGTTTTACAAGCACTTAATTTGATAGTTTGCCTCTCAAAAGGTATATTCTGACTTTCCCTGTTTCTCTGAATTTTCAAAAGCTTTTTAAAGAAAAATGAATTACAAATCTGGAAATTATTTATTGCTATTGATCCAGGCAAAAACATGCCAAATCTGCCAAATCTGGGTTTACATTGTCTCAGCAAAAGAGGAAGATTAGGACAGAGGTTCAGACAGAGATTGATGCGTGTATCTTTAGTCTCCTCATGTCCTAAACTTTGAGTTCCCCACTGCCAGTCTTTCCCTATAATTACCTCCCAGAACAATTACTCTTTCCTAACAACTTCCATTCCAACCTCCTAAATCATACACAGGTTTAAACTCATCCCTCCATCCTCCCTTCCAAGTGATCCCCAATACAGGATGAACCAGTATGTCACAACAAGGAGGTGGCTATGGGTTATTACCTGGTTCTTCTGCCACCAACATGGGGCTTGTGGGCAAGCAACAACAGAGGAAAACAATTTCACTACTGCAAAGAATGAGTGCCTAAAATTAACTTCAGGATGATGTTACCATAAGCCTTAAAAACATTCTTTTGTATACAAAAACTTCTCTGAGCTTCAGTTCATTTTAAGGTAGATAATTTTCCAAAATTGTTGAAATAATGTTCCAAAATTCCTACTGTTTAAGGGGAGTAAAAATTGTGCAAAATTCATCTGTACAAATCCTTTATTGTGGAAAAGTGTAAAAGGTAGTATTGAAGAGAGAGGCAGGAATTTTCCTGTCATTAGCTGTGTGTGGGAACAATGCATCATTAGTTTGTGAACGCAACATATCAATATCCAGCACTTGATTGTATATTCCTCATTTAAGTCGACTTTATGTTTTGAGAGTCCAGCTACAATAAGGTCTAAAGTACTTCAAAATGTTTTGAAAAAGCATATGAAAACGTGTCATTTATATTGTGCAAAAATATCAAAAAACTATTCAGAATTGATTCAAGTATTTATATTTAAGAGGGAATAAATTTTAAGTATGGGTATATAGTAATATCAAATGCACTTATGAAATTATTAAATAGCAGGCATTTTATACCATCAGCCAATGATTGTAGTAGTGTGATTCCATTGTTTCTAAGCAGGAAATAGAAATCTTATTAACTATTGAGCCTAAGGTGAAGTCCAGATCTCAACATAATGCTAACACTTTATCCTAACTACATGAATAATACCTCTGCTGAATATTCCTGAGCCTTTGCCTCTCCCTCCTGGAATTTTCAGCTCTCCAGCACAAGACACGAAGGCTCTGCCCTTTGGAGGAAAGGACAGTCACCTCTGTATAACCACCTGGCCACGTCACTGCTGCCAGCACTTCCCACTGCCTCCATTCCAGCTCTGATTCCAAATCGCTTACTCATCCAGCTGATCCATAAATGCCTCCTATTTTCTTACAAATTTGTTTCTGTGCTGCACACCACATCCTCCTGTGACCGCTGTCCACTGGAGTTCTGACGGCAAATTCCTTGTGCAGGAAAGTTGGGCAAAGCTCTGGCGTGGGTTACTGATATTTACAAAAAGCTAGAGTAAATACCATTAGCTGGAACATCGCGAATAGAGTCAAGGTATCCATTCCTTTCATTCTTGTCCTTGCTTTTTCACTCTTTCCTTTCAATTCTTCCACCCACTATCAGAATATTCTCTAAAGCTGGTCCTCTCCTGTCTCCCAGTCCCCCTTGGCCCCTGTGTCCCCTGGGCGATCTGGTGGGGGCACCTGAGCCCGGGATTCCCTGTGCCAGCTCCAGCCCGTGGCTCTGCGGGCACAGGGGGTCCCCGGGGTGTGCCAGGTCAGTAGGGCTGGGACTGGCTGCGGCCTCGCCACATTCCCTCCACATTAGTCATCCTAAAGAGATGGAGCTAAAGAGCTGCTATCGTCTTTAAAATGCCATTGAAGAAATGGGCTTTGTTTTTCGAGGCTGACCTGCTCCCCAGCCTCCCTGAAACGTAAAAATAAATCCAAGTCAGGCTGTTTATTTTTAAAGCACTCCTAAGCCCGTGCTTGCGGGCCAGGCTGAGCCTTCGGGAACCGGAGCGAGCCCCGTGTGTCCGTGTGCCTCCGCCCTCCAGGAGAGAGATCCTGAGCGTGGCAGAGCCGGGGGCTTCACCCCGTCCTGCTCCGGGGTACCCCCATCTTCAGCAGGGCCTGATGGCCACGGCTTGGAAAACTGCGAGGGAGCTGCGGAAAACTGAAGGAAAGGAGGAGGATGCTCAGCCCATCCTGTGCCCCGTGGCTGAATCAGCCAGACCAGGCGTGTTTCTGCCAGCCTGCTTATTTCTCCCTGCTGCAGGAAATCTTGCTTCCCTCTTGGCTCCATTTGCTTCAGCCTAGAGATGGCCTCTCCCGGCCAGTGCTGAACTCATTCCCAGCACCACGGATGGGGCTCCATAATGTGTGCAGGTGGCCGTGGCTATAATTAACAAGATGTGTAGCCATTTAATGGCAGAAGGGCAATTACACCAGCACACGCCCTTAATACCGATGTACTAAACCAGCAGAACTGGGGTTGCTGCTTGTGCAGTTTATTCTGCTATGTTTGTGGAAGAATATCCATTAGTGCAGACGTGCCTCTGTGCCAGCAGGCACTGACACACTCAAGACACTGAGTGTGCCCCACTCAGGCAGCCTCTTCTGGTCTCTCATAGTTTTTCTCCTCCATCTTACATATGCACAATCAGACACTTGGTGCTACAGTATTAAAAGTAGTTTAAATTATCTCACAGTGGCCAGAAGCCCCCTGTTCTGTTGTTCATGGTCCTTCTAATTGCCTCATTGCCTGGGTTGCTTTGTACCTGGAAAGAGTGAAAGGAACCTTTATTTAGGGACCCAAAGAATCATATCCATTGTCCCCGGTGCTGTAGATCAACATAATTGCAAACCTGAGCCCTTCCAGCTGAAGCAGGTGACCAGTGACTCTTGCAAACACCTTCAAGCTAAGTGTGGGGAAAGAAACAATCACAAGCCTTCTGCAGCATGTGACACAGGAAGCCAAAGGCAAAAGCCATAAAATATTGTTAAAATGAGCTGGGAAAACTAGGTTATTTGTTTGACTGCAATGTATGTATTTAGGTATAGCAACTTGTTCCACAAGTAGTGGGATGGACGAAGTTTCATGCCCTGTAAATGTATTTTCTACATTTTGTAACACTCGGTATCCTGCAATAACCTCAGACTTTTATGGCCTTTCTTTCCAGTGGCAAAAGGTTCCAAATAACCCCAGTCTTTCTCTGAGCAAGGGCTGGAGTCAATGACATCTGAAAGTCCCTCCAAGCTGCAATAATTCCATGGTTCTTTAATGTGCCAGCAAATTCCACAAAGTATGCAGGTATTTCCCACTTCAGTTTTTTACCCCTTTGCTGATTGGGGCTTTTTTGAGACTGATGGAGTGGCAGACAGTGCAATAACCTAAGCTCTGTTTCCTCAGAAAACTAAGGTAAAATACATAACTACATTTTTCAGGGATGCTTTAAATACAGATACTTTCAATAGAAATCTTTGGTTTGATGATTTCTCTTTAATCACACAAACATTATATTTTAAGGAGAGATATAAATCATTATTCCTTAGTAATAGAGCGTGGTGAAGCCATTACAACAGAATACAACATTAATTCAAAGATTTACATGATTTAAAGTATATTTCATAGCAATTTTTCTAAGCCAAAATCTTCATATGGCTTTCACAGACATTTGAGACATCTAATGTCATAACAATTTTTAAAAAAAGAACTGGTAAACTTGAATTTTCACAATAAAACTGGGATTGTTTTGCTGAAAACTTGAATGTTTACACCTAAGCTGGTAGGTGGTGATCACTCTCTGTTTACCATCTTTGAAAAGTCCAATGATTCTTTTTTATCATCACATTTTATTGGACACTGGAAAATATAGTCAAGTATTACAGCAGTAGATATCCAAAGTAAAAAGGGAATGGAAGGTACTTTACCGGTCCAGAATGTGACCTGTGTGTGTATTAAAGTGACTTTTTAGAAAAAAATAATGGTTTGTGTGTTCTGTCCATCCCTGTATCACACACCCCAACAGAGAGCAGTGGGATGAAAATGAGGTGAAATCTTCATTTGGCATAGCAATTTATCACCCTGCTGCTAAAAACTTTTTCATTTTTAATTTTCCTGATTATTGACATCAAAAGCAAGGATCATTTGTGATGGCATTTGGCCACTTTCCTATTCAACTGAAAATACCAAAGAATTTCTGTGCATTTTGCCCAGAGAGTACTTGAACACAAGAACAGAAACTTTGAAGTTAAGGTACCACGCTGAGACTTAGGAGATGGTACTTCAGTTCTTGTGTTTGTCACACCTGTGTCACACCTGTGTCACACATGTGTCACACATGTGACACCTGCTCTGCAAAGCACCAAATGGCTGACCCAGAAGACCACAGCACACTTTTAAGTTGGCCTTGCTAACTAGAGGCATTAGTTGTGTGTCCACAAATGTATTTCTCTGCTTTGATTGCAGGAAAGGGACACAGAGATAGGCAGGTGCTGTCTCTGCTAAAAAAAATGCATTTTTTTCTGCCAGGTGTTAGTGCTCTAGGTAAACTGTTAAGGAAACTACTGTGTTAAAATGAAAATTAATATAAAATAAAACATGAAATATCTGAGGTTTTTAAAAGTTGAGCCATTTCTCTTCCCTGAAATCACCTCCCATTGCCTGACTGCGCATCACATCCCAGCCTGGATACTGAGTTTAGCAATTCATGTGAAGATGATGGCTGACCCTGTCTAAAAATCTAACTCCAGTGATTTCCTTATCTCCTTCCCATGCCTTCTTCCTCAGAAGAAAAACCTGCCTTCCCAAATCCCTTCCTACTTTCAAGATTCCACATTAATGATGAGCTCCTCTCTGGCACTGGGGTTCTTCACCCTGGTCTTCACTTCATCCCGATGGTTTAACAGACAGAAAGCAGGGCAAGGACAGCATAACCAGGGGATGCCATGGCTACATCCAATCTGTATCTGTCATAGTAGAATAATCTGTTGTATACTAAGGGGTAGATTTGATTTCTTTTCCAATGTGTTATTTACAATCTGGCAGAGTTCAGTGCAAATGTAGGAGCTGATCCTGCAATTCGATCATCCCCAGCAGACCCAATGAAGTCAGTGGAGTCTGCACGGATGGATCGGATTCCAGTATTGAAGATTATTCTTGTAAACTGTTTCACAAGCAGACCTCACAAAATCTGTAGTCACAGAATGACTAAATAAACAAGGCAAGTGACATCTGTAGCTGGCATTTTTACTTCATTTGAGTGTCACAGCATTGGCTGAATTAATCCATTTTTGTTAAGTGGCAGAGAAAAGATCCTAGAGAGAGAATAAAACAGAAGTGAAGCTAGTAACAGAGATAAAGTTTTAAAATATAAGCTTGGGAAGACACACCTTTGCTTTGAAGTGAGTAAAACTAGGTCCTAGAAGACAGAACCCTCTTTCTACCACTTTCAAATGAGAATCCTGATCCTGCAGGGAGTTCTCAGGGCAGGAGGATCCAAGAATCAATGCAGTGTCCTTCAGTGTCTCAAGCTTTTATTTCAGGTCAGAAATTCCCAGTAAAATGAACCAAAGTATTTCTCCCTTTTAAAAAGAATCAGACTTATGAAGCTTCATAATTCCTACAAGAAAGTCATGAAGTCCTTTGGCTTTTGATAAAGATGTGACTGCTGAATTTAGCCCAGAGTAAGTTCTCTCCTATTATTAAGAATTACAGTAGCAGGAAGAAGTAGTTTGATTAGAGCCCCCTGCCCTCTGATTGTTCAGATATCAGCCTTATTGCCATTGTCACCCTCCTGTTTTTCCTGTGCTATCTGCCAGCCAGCAAAGCTGGAGGGCTCAAAGTGCAAACCAGCCAAAAACCCAGGACAGAATAACAAAAGGTATCTTTAGTCTTTTGTCATAAAGGCCTTGAGAAACAAATGAGATATTTTTGCTGCCTCCTCCTTAAGATAATTTTTCAGAGGTGAATGCTACAAACATTTGGGCAGAAACTGAGTATTAATTGCTATAAAACTGCTCCTGATGTGTTTTTTGAGGAGGAGGAGGAGTTTCTCACCCCAGCAATGCCTGAGTTTTGCAGCATGTTGCAGAGAGGAGGAAGATATCAATTAGAGTAATAGAGCTTGGAGCACAGAGATAAGCATCTGGAAGGCTCCTCCCGGCAATTGCATTTGAAGACTTGAAAATAGGAAGGATTAATTTAACTGGGATTCTGAAATGGAACTGAAACTGGAGTTGCTTGCTGGTGGAATCACATAATTGCACTTCTTCCTATTATCAGTGGCAGTTTACATTCAGAGGAGTTTGGGAAGCTGGACTTTTAAGAACAAAGAAGGAGAACTGACAATAGTGTGGGAAGCATGAATTAACATTTCCACGGTGGTGAAGTCAAAGCCAATCGGTGGCATCTGACTACCTTTATTTGTCCTCAATATTTAGCCATGAATATTAATTGTATTTAATCAAGCTGGTTTGTTATCTGAATAGGAGACATTTGGCTGGTGCTGACATCACAGCATAGAGCAGGCTGCACTGTTTCAGCTCACCCTGCCTTCTGGGCAACCCCTCCTGTGGCCACTGCAATGGGACTGAAGTGGCCTTTCACTCAGGCTACAGCTTGCTTGAACTCGGGTTTTAACAATAAAAAAAAATTTATTCTACTGGAAAAACTTGTGGGGAGGGTCAGAGGAAGATATTTGGGGCAGTTTTAGATATATTGTATTCTAAACACTTCTGATGCATGGTGTGGTCAGTAGGAGAAGTGCATGGGAAGGAAAAAGAATTGTCACTTATTTTTCAGATTTGCTATGCTAAGAAAACTCTGCAATTGATAATTTTTCAGTGTAAGTCACTTCTTAGTCTGGAATCTTTAGGAAAAAATACTTTCAATAACTTTTTGGCATGATCCTGCAGTTGCTGCATTAAACAAAAAGCATTCCTATGATTCCTACACTCTTTCCAGCAAGAATACCTACGTGTGTATATATGTCTGTATATGGATATGAATATTTCATGTCCCTCATCATTTCTTCCTGACTGTGCCTGGCAAAGAAGTCCTCACCAAATCACCAGTGGCTGTTGCCTGGAGTGTTATGATGCATGTAGGAACCTGCTTGGGCACTTGATTTCCCTGGCTGCTCTGGAGGCTACTCTGGTGTTTTGGTGGTGCTCTCATTATACTTCTTGCCTCAGTGCTCAGAGTGCATTGATACTTCAAAAAGCTTTTTCTTTAATAGCTTAACAACCAGAATCTTCTACAAAAGCCTTACTTTGGTGCTTGTAAAGGCTCAATAGCACAGCTTTTTCACATTTTGGTCCACAGGCCCAATAAGGTCTCACCATCAAACTGGGTGTTTCTGCCAAGGGTTAACTCCCAGAGTCACAGCAAGGGATGGGGGTTCTTATTTATTAATAGGATTTTATGCTTCTGAGTGGCTTCAAGGAAATCAGTCTCAGGGATCCTCCACAGCAGATGCTGAAGGAGCAAAAGCAATCTTGCAGTACAGCCTAAGCCCCAGGAGGCTGGAATATTTAAAGTTCCAGTCAGGAGCTTTCTAGCAAAGACAAATCTTTTGCCTCTGCCCTTTGATCAGATCGAAGAGAAGATTTTTGAGTGACCATCAGCTGGATTTCAAACTTGAGGAAACCTACAGCTGCAAGTGAAGAAGAACTGCTTTCATTTGATGATTGCTAGGTGATTTAGCACATCATAGCACACAGTTAAGGCACTGACCTTCCTCAATATATGTGGGAGGCAGCACATCCAAGCAGTCTGGCTCCTTGACGTAAAAATGCCAACAACATTTACCTGAACTGAATTACTCCAAGGTAGACTCATAAGCCTTTGTTGTGAGTTCATATGGCAGTGGGTATTTTTGAAACCTCCTACAAAAAGCTCTGTTCTAGGGTCTTTATGAGGGTCTGCTATTGCTGACTTCCTTGGATCCAATCATTGTCTTGTTTCTTAAAGGATTTTTTGCTGACCTCAAGTGAGTTTCATGCATTAGTCACTCCTTTATCATCTTTCAGATTTTAAATGGTAGAGTGCTGCAGAGAACTCATCTGAGAGTCCCTGCAAAGAGGAGACTTGAGACACTTTGCCATTTTTACCCTGAATCTTATAATGAAGCCCTGTTCTAAATTTTTGTTAGCAACCAGAGGTAAAGTTGTAAAGGCCACTGAGGGTGAGCTATGAGGACTTTCTCCAGGCCTCTACAAAACCATTATGCTTTAGATTTGGTCTACAATAAGAAATTTTAGTTATCTGGTGCTGTGGAAATTGTTTCTGATATTATAGAAATCAAGATTTTCAAGCCAGTAGAAATTTCATCTGTTTCAGGATAATATATCCCTTAGCTCTGAGCTGCTTTTGCTGTAAGCTTGCATACATCTTTCAGAGAATGCAATGCTATGATGGAAATCTCTCTCAGTTACCACACCTTTTGTTTCAAATATGACTACGCTGCTGTATCCACCCCTTTCTCCCAGTAATTCCATCCTGCCATGTTTTTTTTTCATAGTTGTATCTTATTTTTTGTCACCTCCTGATATTTGGGGTGTAAGAGTCCAGACAGCCCTCTAGAGAGGGCAGCCATCAGCAGAGCTGAGTTCCCTGAAGAGACTCTTCACTCCTGTCTTTAACAACAGAAGAGTCTGATAAGATATTGATTTTGTAACTTCTGGATTGTTCTGTCAGACTTCCCACTCTCATCCTCTTTTAATTTTTGCCCTCTGATCTATTTCTCTGGTAAAACATTGACTCCTGCTGAATCTGGGAGCTGCAAGGAGCAGCTGAAGCAGTTGTGGAGACCACCAGTTTGTGCTTGGCACTTGTACCCAGCCACCACCTCTGTGGGTTATAAAGGCTTGTGTTTATCTCATTCTGAGAAGCCAAGATATAGAACTGAGAATCTTCACTGAAATGAGGATCTGAATGTTCTCCTCCACCAGTAACCTTTTTTTTTAAAGGAGTTGGTGTTCCATCTAAAACAACAGTATTGACATACTCTTTGGGTGTTGCTAGTACACTATAGCATGTCTCACCAGGCATTCACAGCACTAACACTTAACCAGAATTAGAGAACAAACCAACAACTAGGAAAAACCATGCATACATTAATTCAGAAATGGGTTGTTCTATGGAATATTTCAGATTTATGGATTTTTTTGGCATACAAAATATAAAAGATTTATTATTTGTTCTGGGAATTTGAGTAAAGATAAGAGAGGAGAACGAATATTTTCAAAATAGACTGAGTATATGAAAAATGCCTTATTAGGATTAGGTACCAAATCATGGACATTCCTTTCCAGGAAAAAGGTGGAAGCCTGTGCCTTAAGGGGTTTAAAATAGTAGGAAGCAGTCCTGGACAGGTTAGACTGACACTCAGGATCTGAGGAAGGCAAACAGCGCCTCAGCCAGCACAGGTACTGCTGGAAGAGGATGAGCCCTGATGCCCTCAGGCTCACACAGCTTTCCAAAGGGAATATTCCTGTGCATAACTTCACACATGGCCATTTGCAGACCTGCAAATCTAGTGCAATTGATTTCTTCCTCTCTGTAGCCTATAATTTGAGAGCTGAAAATTACTTAGAGTACAGGGAGTGCTGTCTGAATATGAGAGCAACTTGATGTTGAAATAAGTTGTTTTTCAATGATTCTTCCAACTTGCTACTGATCATCTCTCAGTCCAACAGCTTGGTGCTGCTTTCAAGGGAGTAGGATACTTTTCCCAGTCCAATGTCCTCTTTCCTGTGTGTCTGAACAATAATTTATAGCAGTGTCACACAGTCCCAGAAATATTATGTTGCAAAGGTCAGTATGTTTAAAGATGTCACCACTGCTCACCTTTCCCATCCTCTTGCCAGGTGTCACTGCCCTGAAAACAAGGACAACTTTTTGTGAATCAGCACTGGGGCTGCTGCAATTCTGTATTAAGGCCAATCCAGGCTGGAGTTATTTTCCTTCAGTACATTGGGCTGACAGTGGCAATCTAGGACCTGGTTCCCCAGAGGATCAGAGATCCCTGCCTTGGAGAGGAGAACGACTGAAGGTGGTGTAACCTCAGACTGCTGATTTAATCTGCTGGTCCAAGCATGCTGGAGCCTTGTTCAGCCTCAGATAGTGGCAGTGACGGAGAGGTTCTGGGCAATGTGGCAGGGACTAGAGGCCAGGTAGATTGTTGCTCTGATTTGGCTGGTTGTGGAGAGCTTGTACATCATGATAAGCCATTTTTGAATCCTGCCAGGCAAAAGCTTGAGGACTGGCTATCTGGAAATCCCTGGGACAGCCTTGATCTTCTGCCCCAATGGGGCAGTAGACATACACAGCAGCAGGGCAGCAAGGAAACGTGGAGGAGACACAGCTGGAAGGACTCTAGCTGACTCTTGAGGACCTGTAGGAGCAGCTGTGATTTTGGGAGCTGGTGGAGCAGAGGGAGCCACATCTCAGTGTGGTGGTGGGAGGAGGCAGCACTGGAAGCCCAGGCCTGAAGGGAAGAGAATCTCCAAGGCTGGGCTGAGGTGCTGGTGAGGCTCCTGAGAGCAGGGCAGTGCAGGCAGGTGCCCAGGGCTGTGCCAGGGTGCAGCTCCAGGAGCAATCTGTCCCTTTGTCGTGTCCCTGGTGGGTCCCTGCCTCTGGTGGGTCTGGGCACTGCCAGGGAGCTGCAGTGCCACAGGGAGACCTGTGCCAACACATGTGCCTTGTGCAGTGCTTATGCTCCCACACTCACCATCTCCTCTTTCTCTGTTACATAAAATTCAGGCTCATTACTTTCTTTTCCCTGTTATTTTAGTTAAAAATCACTTTTTTGGTAAAAAATAAAAAAAAAACAACAACAAAAAACCCCGCAACATTTTGTAGCTGTCAGGGAAGCCGAAACTTTTCAAAGCCTAAATCATCAGAGCGCTTTGG
Organism: Parus major; assembly: GCF_001522545.3. NCBI lineage: Eukaryota > Metazoa > Chordata > Aves > Passeriformes > Paridae > Parus > Parus major. The sequence continues at coordinate 5,201,312 of NC_031783.1, forward strand.
AAATTCCCACCAGAAAACATCATATGAGGCAACTGGAGGGAACCAAGGCTGGTATGGGAGTAATTTCTTGGGATATTGAACTTCAAGGAAAACAAAATAGCAATAACCTGTGAGAAGGACAAAGGCCTATTGTTCTTCCAGTTCTTCTGGCTCCATCAGCTCTCTGACTGTTTCTGCCCAGAGCGGTTTCCTCGTTCTTTCCTGGTTATTTTTCAATCCACGTCTTCCCATTTCTAAAAGATAGAATGTGAAATGGATCAATTAACAAAATAACAAATCTCAGGTTTCCTAACACCAAGCAAATACTGCCAGAGCCCATCTGACAATGCCCGGGATTGGAGGATCCCTTTGGGAACACCAGCTGGCACCAGAGGGGAGCAGGAGATGACCAGACCCAGCAGCAGCAAGGCTGACAGAGCGCTCTGTCTCCTCTTGAGACTGGGGGAATTAAGTCTTTTTACAAGACTTTATGTAGAAAATCTTATTTCCATTTCTTTTCCTAGATTGATGGTGTGTGATTCTTCCTGCTTTATTTATGGAGAGATGATTTAGCCACATGATTAACTACCAACAACCAATTACACACATATTGTAGTAATTGTGAGTTTGCATAGAGAAAACTCAGCACGGAAATTACACGAAACAGGCTCATGTCAGTGAAAAGGAGAAAGACTGGCTGTTAGAGCAGGAGGAGTGTCAACCACATCCTCCCATACAGAGCTGTCACCTTGCTTTACTTTAGCACTCATGGAGATTCTTTTCCCAAAACCACTTTTGGTGATATTTTAAAACCCCTGTAGTTTACTAGACGCTCACATTTGTCATTTATTGTGTCGGACAGCGACTCACATCAAACTCCTTGTGGCCTGAGTTCATTGCTGAATGTTTTTACTGTGCAAAAGACACTTGAATGGGGATGTTACAAATGGGAGGTGTTTGTGTGGTGGCTTGCAGCCAGCAGCCCGTGTGGCCTCTGCTGCTTGGGACACTTCCTTAACCCTTACACTGGAAATAAATAAATACATATAGGTATTGCAGAGGCCCTGTAGAACAGCTGCTCCCAAGAAATACAAGTCTTTGAATATCAATGGCTCCCCTGTTAGGAAGTTTGAATCATTCCTTAAAGGACTGGATAGCTTAATGGTTGACTCCAGGAAGCAGAAAAATAGGTTAAGTAAGTGAAAGAAGCAAAATGATAGCAGTAACCTGTAGGCAATCTCAGTTTGTCCCAGAGGAATACTGTCACAGAAAGGCAAAATTGTTCTGAGATATATCTGGAATCAAAAATTCACAAATTCAGACTACCTACTCCCACTCCCAAAATAATTTGCTGTAAGGTTTATCATCATCTCAGCACACTAGGAGAAATTCTGGCTAATTCATGAACAGAGGGGACTGGGCAGCACCATAAAGAAAATCAAGAGTTCTGTGATTTGTATCTTATTCTAATAAGAAAGGCCAACATGAAAATAGCAGTTCTAACTTTTCCTTATGGATTTAAACTCATTGTTGTCCACCAAGGAGGCAAATACATCTGTGTATCTACACTATTACTGTCAGCAATACTGAGAGAAGGAAAAACATTTGTTACAGTCACCAGAAATATAAATATATAATTAAGGTTAAAGATGGATGCTGAAAACTGATAAAGGGAACCAATAAAATTACTAGAGCATGACCTGTGAATATCCTGGTCTTTCACAGGATGCACAGTCTGGAGCAGCAGAGCAGAGGATCACCCAGCAGCAGCTGATCCTGCAGGGAGAGCCCAGCACAGCCAAGGGTGGGCACAGTCCCAGGAGCTACAGGAGAGTCTGATAACAAAATAAATGCAAAGCTCACATAGCTAACACGCTATAGGCTTTGCAAGAGACTTCCCCAAGTTCTGTAACACGAGCAGTTCACCACAGCCAAGCCATGAATTCAGTGCTCTGGAGGCTTTGGGGCTGTCACACACCCCAGGGTGCATCTTGCAACTCTCAGGTGACACCACATTCCTGGAGAAGCACAGTAAAGGGGAAAACAACGTGCCATAAACCATGGTCATGTTCAGCCACCAGCCTCAGGTGGCTTTTCATGTAGCCTTTACACCAGCATAGACCAGGCATGTGTCACCCACCCTGCTGTGCTCATGGGGGGCAGACACCTTCCCTGCAGAGCCAGCCCTGCCCATTTATATGCTTTTTGTATTATATATTATTATTGTCCATGCTCATTTATATACTCAGGAGTGATCTGTTCACTCAGAGCTCTAGAAGGGTGAGCTGCTGGGGTCCTCATTTGGTGACCTGGGGTCTGAGGCTCCTCACTGTGGGATGAAGCAGGAGCTCTCTCTGCTTCCCTGGTCAGCCACATGTGCTCTGCGTGGCTGGAGCAGGGCCATGGGAAACCTGTGAGGAAAAAGCTTCCTGTTTGGCTTATAAAAGCAGAGGTGAGCCCCAAGTTAGGCATGTGGTGCTACTTGTTATGGCCTGGGACCAAGGTGAGGTGTGCCACCCTCCTTCCAGCAGCAAGGGAGTGCCCCCTGCACTGATCCTCAGCCTGTCTGTGAGGGGTCAGGCTGTGCCCTACACATTTGTCATCTTTTCCAAAAGCAGCAAGGAGATTAGCTCCCAAGTGAACACATCCCAAGTGTTCCATGTGTCACTCCAATAGTGTGCTGTGCAGGGGAGAAAGCCACCTTCCCTCCCCAGTGATAAAAGCTGCAAGGAGAGCACAACTGTGCTATCAGACATCAGAGAATCTGATCTGCACTGGACAGTGTGCAGAAACCAAGTCCAGTCATTTCTGTTCTTCCTAGAGCATTGTTTATAAGCAACATTTCTCCCTTTTGTAGGGTCCTTAGACATAATTAACTGTATTTTAGCAAGTTTCTTGTCTGTTTTCCCTTGTTTCTCAGTGGGTTGCCATGCTGAGAGCATAGGAAGCAGCCTCCTCCATTCCTTTCCCTCCTGCTCCCATGGGGATCTCTCCCTCCCCAAATTGCAAGCAGATTGAGACGTCTGGCATCCAGAGAAGTGGGAAAACAAACGACTCTCTCAGTCCCCACTCCCCTCCTTGGCTGCCCTGTGAGCTGGGCTGTGTGTGCTGGCTGTGCACAGCCCATGAGCTGCTGCAGCCGGCCAGCGCTGCAGGGCCATGGGGAGCTTCTTTTGACACTCACTCTGGCCCCTGTGAGAGAGGTTACACTCCTGAAAATCTGCCCACCTTAACTACTATTTTTTATTTTTCCCTATCACACAGCCTGCAGCATAGTGGATTAAACATCTACAAAAAAGTGCTGTTGGAATTTTTTGCAGCTTTCAGTGGTTCACATGAGGCGAGCAATCAAAGGGCAAGGCAGAAGCATGGCTTTTCATTGCTGCTATAAACAATCAAACTCAGACTTTGCACCATGTAGAAGGCTGTGTTACAATCAAGCAGGGCTGCTATCATATTACCATCCCCAGGCTGATTTATATAAACTGCCTTCTGAGCTCTGATTAGCTTCAAACACACGTGCTGTATAGGCAGAGCAGATTGCTGGAATAAAATTTTCAATAAGACTTCTAATTATTCAGGTGCCTACTAGTGAGAAATTTCTGTTCCAGGGAAGTTGCATGCAGTTTCTGAAGTGTTTTAGGAGGAAGGTAGTTAAGCAAATGAAGATGGACTGGTATTTCTGTCTGAGGAGGCTGTATCTCTGTGCTGCTCAGGCTGTACATGAGTCAGGAGCAGTAATTGTTCCGTAGATCGCTGGAGGGGCAAATAAACGTGTTGTAAAGTTAAGGTAGAATGCAAACATCTGCATCAGGCCCTTTTAATTTATTTTATGAAAGGAATATTTACAGCTAGTGAAATCCAAGGAGTTTTCAGGCACATGTTCAGAGGTCATGATCAGGACTGCTATAAGTGAACCTGCATAGCTCAAACAACTACAAAAAGACTTTCTGTCGAGGCATATTATAGAAAGAACACTATTCCTTCCACTCAATAGTTCAGCAGTCACACAAGCCCTTGATTACAGACTTGTGTCCCACGATATAAACCCCTCTTCCCCAAAAAGATTTCTGGGGCAAAGATTCCCTCTGTTTTTATGTGCAAAGCCAGACCTACCCATGGCTGTGACTATACCAGCTCCTGCCTGTTCATATGGCAGTGCAGGGGACACAAGAATTAAACATTACAGTGGAGGTGTAACTGCTTAGAAAAGTGCTGCAAATGCCTGGGAAACATCTGCCCCAGGAGCAGCTCGGGAAGGTGCAGTGGAGCTGCAGCTGAGCCCTGCATTACCAGGGCAGTGGCACAAATGGGCGAGCCTTTATCAGGCAGAAGTCCCCGCTGGCCTGGATTCCCGTGCAATTGAAAGCAGAGTCATCTGCAACAATGGGAGCTTTATTTATCCCGCACAATTGCTGCCAAAGCAGTCCTGGGACGTCCATGAGACTGCTATGAATATGTTTGGAGCGGGATGAATCTGGCAGCGCTGTGAAACTGCTGCATCACCAGTCTCAGGTCTGCCGGCTGGCTGCACTGACTGGCAGGTTTTGTGCAGGGTTGCTAAGGGAATTTGAAAGCTTTTAGGAGCCTGAAATGGCACTGTTCGGCCTGCTTGCCCCTGTGGAGACTCAGGATTGCTCTACCCTCTAGAGGCAGTGGCGAGGATGTAATCTCTGCTGTTCTGGGGGCTGGGGGACACTGGGGGTCCTGCAGCCCCACACGCCACAGCTGCCGCTCTGCTGCTGGGGCTTCCAGGGGTGATGAGTAAAGAGACAAGTCAAGGGTAAAATGGGAATCGCTTTACATCCTCTGTCTGAGGCTCCCAGGACCCTATTGTGAGATTGCACAGTTTTTCCTTCGAGGTTGAAGTAGGTATGTACCAAAGGAAGAAGAATTGAAGTTTTTTCCTTTGCTGGGGACATTTGGCACTTTCTGATGGGCTGCACAGTGCTTGTCAGCAGGGCAGAAATCCCTGGCCATCTGAGTGTCCTACTGAACTGTGCTTAATCCTGTTAGCCTCCCTAATACGACCTACTTCTTCCCAGGACTAAGAGTCATCCGGGATTCATGGGAAACAATCATGAAACTAAATCTGCTTCCAGCATGTAGGACTCCTGAAAGAAGAGTCACTTACTGACAAGCCTGCACTCGATACCGGAGAGGCAGCAGGACTGATAAGTTCACACCAGAGAGCAGCTCAGCAGGTTGGAAGACTTTTCACTGGACATTATTACCAAGCTTGCAGGGCCTAGGGAGCAGTGAGAATTTGGGAGAATCAAACTGATAACTTATCTGGAAAGACCACTGATTGCATCGGGGAAGATGGAGCCCTGCAGCAGAAGGACTCAATGTTCTACAAGAGCTTGGGGAGAGACTTGGGGAAATACTTCACTGCCTCGTGGCCAGGGTCTTCTGTAGTAGAATTTTCAACTCTTCACTGAAAATAAAATAACAGGAAGAATTTTAAGGGGAATAACCTTTGCTGATTTGTGAATGTGCCTTTTCTTTATGCAGTCTTTCTGGCTCCTCACTACACGAACCCTTCAGAATGGCTGAAGCAAAGCTCAGACAAGATCAGGATGGCTTTTGGTGAACAAAAATAAGTAGGGGACAGCAAAACAGCATGACAGGTACTCTCTGAGGTGATGCTGACCTTATTTCCTAGTGGGCTGAAAAGAGAGAGGCAATAAGCAAATATAAAAGGATAAAAGGAAATTTTATATTAACTGTCTACTTGATCTCTTCCCAGAGTGAAGGTGAGAACCTTCTTGACAGCTTCCAAGTACCCGGGGTTCTGCTCCTGGGTAAATGTAAATGATGTATTGTGGATAAGCCACTCAATTGTACAGTTTGAATTTGGCTAATTAGAGGAGGCCTATTTCTTAACATGTGACCCTTCCCAGGAGAGGGGCACGCTCAGGAACTGGTACACCAGAGCAAATGTAGATACCAGGTACAGCCCGAACCCGAGAACCATTCTCCAGTGCGTGGTTACCTTGCTCCTTAAGAGAAAGGCTTCTGTTCCCCACTGCAGTCCAAGCCACAGCCAGGTGGGGGATAGAAAGGCAAACTTTGAGATGTACTGCACAAGCACAAGGAATTTGTCATAGATCCAGAATTGAAGCCTGGTGTAAAGCCGGAGTATCGCAGTGGTGGGCCCCTGACACTCTACAAACCTCTCAGCAATGCTCAGAGATGTCACCAAAGTTTCTGTGCAACATTCAGTTGTCATTTCTCTCTGGAGACATGCAGGAGGACACTGTCACCGCCTGCAGGGCCAGGGATGTGAGCTATGCAGTGCATGGGAAACCACGGAAGAGTCTCCCTCGTTATCAGATGCTTGAGAGAGTCTTTGTCATCCTGATACCGAGGGCAGTAAGGTGATAAATCAATGGGAAGCAAAGCTTGTAGGTTGACAGTGGCCCAAAAAATAACTGTCAGCCCCCAAATTGTTCATCTCCCCCTCCTATCATCACCTCCAGTTTGCTTAGTGCTGTTTGCTTTTCATTTTGTTTTCACCTTCATTAGCTCTGGCATAGTGGCAAACTGTGAGACCGTCCAAAACCAACCTGCTTACCTCTTGCCTCCTAAATCCCAAACTCTGAGACATCTTGCAGGGGGAAGAACAAAATGTGCTGATTCATTAAGAGACTGGAGGGCTGCACAGTGCTCCAGGGGAAAATGAGAGGCAAAAGCTCAGCAGTGGAGGGTGGAAGGGCTGGCAGGAGTTGTGGGAAGGTTCTATAGCAGAGACCAGAGCCCATCTCTCTTGTTTTAGTCAAATGGCTCTCTAAATGGGTGTTGCAGGGATGTCCTGAGCAGCTCAGTTTGTGTTACAAGCAGCTGTGGTCCAGCACTCAAATATCGAGGTGGTTGCTTGGCAGTGATAACACAGCTCAGTGGTGGAAGCTTCTCAGTGGGGAAATGGAGATGTGGAGTGGTAGGGGAGATAAAAGGTCATGAATGCTGAACTAGAAATGTTGCTATTGGTACACAAACAGATATAAACCAATCTCTTAGTATGAAAGCATGATAAAATAATGTAGTTTTCATTGAGCAAAGTAACACAGGGACCTATTTGGAACCTCTCTTCAGTCCTCCCAGATTCAGAAGTATTAACCAAGTAATTTTATTTCCTGTCACAGCTCATTATGAGAGGACATGGCATGCTCTGCACCCTCTGTGGTTATAAGATTGGTCCTTATCTCATAATGTTCTGTATATGAAAGTATCCTGATCTTTGATCAGCATTAGACCTACAAAAACAAAGTTAGAGCAATTTCACTGGACATTATCTCCAGAGAAGTCAGGATTAGGAACAAAAGATCAATTTAAGGTGCATTGACAGAGTTGGATGCTGAGCTGTCTCTGAGTGTTTCTCTGAACTCTGAACAAGAGCAACACACGGCTGTTTTCCAGCTGGTTCTGCTCTGTGTGGTGACTAATGTTGCATTGATCTGGTGGAATAACATCAAGGATCTTATGCAAATAGTCCTTCAAGTACAGTTCGCTACAAATCAAGTTGCAAATGGGGTGAAAAGATTGAAAGAAACATTGACTCACCAAGCCAAAGCTGTTTGGGCTTTGCCCAAAACTTCCTCTGAAAACAAAAACTGCTTGAAGAGTCCTCAAATAGTCCTTTAATAGTGTGCCCCAAAGTTTAAGTGTACAAAAGTGTACAGAGAGATACAGGCTCTGCTGTAGCAGGATGTCTTGTACGTGTGTCACTTCTGCCCAGCAGGCAGATGTGGGTCTGCTCCTCCAGAGCTGCCCCTGTGCTGCCTCTCCCACCCTGCTCTGGCTCAGAGATGCTGCCCAGTGCCTCAGATGCTGCTGTCAGGGACTGTGCTGAGATAAGTGTGATGACTCACTCCTCTGCTCTGTTCAAGAAGGGTGTAAATATTACACAGCTTCTCTTGATTCTAAAAGAAAAAAAAAAAAAAGAGTGTTTTTAGAGTTTCTGATCACAGGGCATGGCAGAGCCACAGGCTCTGTATTATTATGTATTATATCCCTGTGAACTCACAGATTCCCTTCTTTTTTATGGGAGATATTTTTCATTTCTTCCACCAAGTCAGGGGAGAATCATCTTCCTGTCCACCTCCCATCAGTCCTCCTCCCACTCTGCCCTCCACAAAAATGTTCCACTAGAACTTTTCTGATGGTGCTGAAGCCTGACAAATGGCACATAAAATACAGCACTGTCAAAATATGAATCAGTCACAAAGCACCTCACTCCTGGTCAGGTGACACAGATGGAAAACTGGGCTGGGGAATTCCTGAAGGATTTTCTGGAGCTTCATCTTCCCAACTTCTTTTACTGTTATGCATAAAACAAAGAATATTTTTATTTGTGGAATATATCAACTTCTTAAAACAATACAAGCAAATGAAAACACAGCCCTGACTGCTTTTTTTAGTAAGTTTGCAAACCAGCATGGTCTAGCCATTCATCCAAGAAAATTCAGAGGAATCTGAAACCCATTTCCTTGGCAGCAGGACAGAGGACTGAATTAAATGGGAAAGCCAGCTCTTGACAGCAGAGAAGTTCCCTTCTGGTATGAGACATAAAGGTTCACATGCTCAGCTGCTAAAACAGAGGTTTTATTACCCCAGGAATTGTCTCTTTCTTTCTCAGGTTGACTCCGAAAGCAAAGATGGAACAAAATAGGAACCAAGATACAAATAAAGTTATTTAAGCACTGACCTATGACTGATTTAGACAAATAAACTCCTGTCACCAAATGTCCTGAGGGTTGTCTGAAGGTGCCCTGTGCCAGTGAAAGGCCACTGCCTTTGGGCTGGAGTTGTTTTGCAGCCAGAGGCACAAGAAGGCACCCAAGAGACACTGGGTACCCCTAGAGCAGAGCCCTTGGCCCCTCCTGGCAGGGGAACAGTGTGGGCAGGCAGGAGCTGTGTCCCTGCCAGGGAATGATCCTGACAGCGTGGCCTGGCAGGACAGGCTGGCAGGGACAGTCACTGTGCAGAGAGGTCTCTGCAGGAGCCCGGGGCAGTGTGGTCAGCCAGGCACTGCTGCCATCCCCACCACCCACACCTGGCTGGGGACAACCAGCCTGGAGTGTCTGAACAGCCTGAGAGCAGGAGGTGTGGGGCTCCAGCTCAGCCTCACCTGCAGTCCCTCCCCTCTCCAAAACCTCACTCATGGATGACCCAGTGGGTGGCAGTCATCAGGACAGGGATCCTTATTCATTCTTATGCAGTTAAAATCTGATTGATTTCCATCTGGTGACTTCAGAAGTGGTTGCCATATCCAGATTGCCTCAGGTCATGCATTTTGTCTATTTATATCCTTGCCAAGGAGAAATAAATACAGGTAGGTGACATGGGAAAGTGCCCTGAACCAAGCAGAAAGCTTTAGTGATGGCAGTTTTATCATGTCTAATGATAAACTTAATATTGCAGAAAATGCTAAAAGTGAGAAGAAATGAAAACAATTTGTATCTTTGTGAATGAACTGTAAAAGATGACACCAGGGCAGTTCTATCCAGAAAACAAAAACCCACCCCCCTCACTGGTTTCTATTACACTCAACAGTTAAAAAATGATGCTGGTGGGTAAATCTTGCTGTAGACAGAATAGAGCATGGCCCAGCTGCAGTGCAGAGCTTGTTTCTCTGTCTGTGTGTGCACAGCGGGCACTCTCTGTAATGAAGGATAATTGTGTCAGTACATAATTAGAGATAAAAAAGCAGGCGGGTGAGATGCCAGTGATGAGATCAGCATGGCAATCCTCCTAAAGAGATTGATATCTCCTTGCCTCGTGGTTTGGGGCCAGCACTGGGACTAGGGTCAAGGAACTACATCTCTGCCTAGGCTGTGGCATGGCCCTGAGGAGAACATTTAACTTTTCCTTGTCCCGTTTCCCACGTGGTGCAAATGAAAGCTGATTGTTCAAATGAATGTCACCTCTCTGCAGAGGACCCATGAAAAATTCAGGCAATATTTGAATCATTTAAAGGTTCTTTCCAAGATGCACTGGAGCAAAGTTTACAGAGCAGTTCAAAGGCTGGAAGACTTGCAAAAAGAGTTTAAAGGCATTATTTATGACTTAGCTAAGCACTGATTAAGGGACAGTGTGTCTGGAGGCAGCCTGGATCCATGTGTACAGGGAATTGAGGAATGGGCAGTAGTGAAAGCATCAGTTATCCTCTCATGGGTCCAGCTGTTGACACAGTGACTGGGAGAAGTCTAAGCTGTTCTGTAAATTGAGGTACTGAACATGAGAGCTTATTCTAGAGACACAGTGTCAGAAGGGATTAAGGTAGAGGGAGAGATTTGGGAAGAAAAGGGATTTGCAGAAGAGGATAAGGTGGGAGAAAGGGGGATTGCAAAATGGTAAAGGAGAGAGTTAGAGTCAGCAGGGTCAGAGTTGGTAGAGGCTCTCTCTGGGCATCAAGGATATCAGGAATCTCTTTCAGCCATGCCTAGGAGGTGGTGGGACCTCAGAAGTGAGACCCAGAACAGCTGGAATGTTCCTTCCTTCCTTCCCTCCTCTGTGACTGAAGTGAGTGTTAAACACTTGGTCTGGGCAGCACCTGGATCTAAACCCCAATATCCTGTTGGAAATGTGCCAGGTGAGGACCATAGGTGTTAGAGCCCCAGCTAAAGGGCTGTTTTTACAGTGCAGGTGTCTCATGGCCAGTGCCATGAGGAAGGGCCCGAGGAAGCCCTGGCAGCAGCACTGCTCTGGCTTGTGAGGAGCGCGCTCGGCCGCGTGCAGAGAGAGCAGGGCCATTGTCAAAACCACTCCTCTGTGGGACATTCCTTTTTTTAAAAAGACCATTCATATAATGCTGGAACAAGAATGGGAAGTGCCTTGTCTCAAGCGTCCTGTTGTCAGAGCAAAAAATGATCCAATATCCTCCCGCACGGGGCTGGCGTGGGCCCAGAACGCTCTCGATCACGAGCGGGGCCGGGGCTGGGGCTGCTCCTCCTGCCCATGGGCACCGTGCCTCCTCCTCCAGCTCATATTTTATTTTTATTCAGCTACTCAGAGGGATGGAGAGAGGAAGAGGCGGGTGCTGCCCTGGGTGGAAGTCCAAAGAGCATTGTTTTCTCATTATGAGCATTGTGTTGCCATCATGGATAATTATAATCTAACATCTCATTTCTTTTTATTTTTTTTGAAAACCACACGAAAGCACCAAAGCCAGAAACTTCTTGGTGACAACCTAGGAGATGTCTGTTGTTCTTCCTGACTGTATTTTATCTTATGGGGATTTTAGGGTATTGCTGTGGAAATGCCAGATATTAAAACCTCATTATACTTCTGTTTGCAAAACAGATCTTAATCGCTCGCCATCCTAAACAATTACCCTGGCAGGCAAATTCTGGAAAAATTACCAGCCAAGAAGGATGGAAAATCTTTCCTTTTTTCTTTGTTGAAACAGCAAAATCTGCATGCAAATTCACTTAATCAGCCAAAACGCCCTGCTAATGCAGCCCTATTCCCAAGGAGGCACTTTTCCAATTTTCTAAAGTGGAGCTACTTGTGTTTCCTAAACCTTGTTCCAACTATAGCTATAAAATAAAGCTCAATGTTTTTCTGCAACCTGTCCCAGCATATGGAGCTCTGCTATGGAGCAGAGGGATGCACTCCTTTCCCCCATGGCCTTTCCCGTGTAACTCACAGGAGAAGTGAGGTGCAGAGCCCCACTGGCCCTGGGTGGTCAGCACTGCAGGTCAGCACAACCTTGGCACTGAGGATTAGCAAGGCAGCACTGATATCTGATTTCTGATTTCTGAGATTCCTGGTATCTCTTTCTCAACAGAAAAAAACTCTCAGGAGCCTCAGCACTTTTGCTGAGGCTCCTGAGTGATTCCCACTTCCGAAAATTATGTGGTAGGACTGCCGTGGATTTGCTGGGAAATAAGTAGTGAAGTCTAATAGGATTGTCGTGGTTTCATGGGGATTCCAGTCCTGGAATTCCTGTCCTTGTGTTTGACTGAGCTCCCTGTGGTGTCAGTTCCCCCTTGGGGTCTCAGTTACATCAGCCACAGCTCTCCCAATTGTCAGTGCTTAAAGCAAAACCTCTCACATGAGGTTCAGAGGGTATTGCTTTAATGGCAGCCCTCTCACTAAGTGACGAATTTTATTTGAACGCTTACTTGCCTTGGAGAAGATTAATCTCTTTTGCTGTTTCCCCCCCTGTAGAGAGAAGCCATTCCTCCACTCTGGAGATCTGACTTGTAAAAAGCTTGAAGTGACTGGTCTGTGTGCTGCTGCTCCAAGCCAGTGCTCGGGCAGCAGACAATTCCTGAGATTACAGCAGAGTCCCTCGGGTCACCTCGCCCAGCATCTCAGAGATGGTTGTGGGTCAGCTGCTGCTGCAGGATGGTCCCAAGGAGCTCCCGAGTGCAGGGCTGTATGTCTGTCTGTCTGTCTGTCTGCTCACACCCTCCCCGAGGGCTCAGGCACAGCTGCTGACCCCCAGCAGCACCCACCCCCTTTTTGGGTGGCTCTGGGGAGCCTGGGGTGCCCTGCACCCACCCGAGGGGAGGACACACTGCTCTCAGGGTCCCGTTCTCAGCAGGGCTCTGCAGTGAACTACACACACCTGCTAAAGCTCCTGAGTCCCTGAAAACAGAGTGCAGGAGCCTGTGTGGGTGTGAGAGAGGGCAGGGGAGAGTGCGGTGCCTGGGCTTTGGTTTGGCCGCATTTGGAGGCTGATGATGGGATGACAGAGGATGGTGATGGAATTCCTCTGTAGGACTCTTCTCACCTTCAAGGCAGCCCTTCAGCAAAGCACTGACTACAAGGGTCAGGAAATTGCTGAGATCACTGCTCTCCTTTAGGGAGTAACCATGGAAATATGCTGAAAGATAAATGGACATTACGAATTGTGTGACTTTATTTTTCATGCCTCATCTCCTGGTGGCCAATATTTATTTACTTGTTTATTTATTTATTCATTTATTTCGTGGAAGTTCAGTACCTGGATGGGAAGCTGAGGGCAGGTGTGAGTGTTCCAAGCACAGAG